>NC_081408.1:628558411-628858411 GCF_030272615.1 Cryptomeria japonica | reverse complement strand
ACTAATTTTGAAGATATTAAATTTTCCGTTTTGGAAGGATCCAATGAAAGGTTTAAATTTGATTTTGAGAATTTTAAAGGCCTCAAAACACCCTGAAAAGTAGGTGTAAACGGCATAGCGGTTTACAAGGCAATACAGCACTTCACGAGCTTTCTGACGCTTTAAATGGTTCGTCAATAGAACACATTGTTCTCAAGTTATGGCCTTCGGAAGTTTGTACTCTTGAAATAGAAAATATTAAATACATCTAACACATAAATGAGTTGTAAAAACGGAGGGACGTCATAGGGCATCTAGAAGGGAGATAAGGTTGGCTACACCTTATTGGGTGGTTTTAGCCCATGGTTTTGTGATACGGTTTGACAGTTTCGTGTATTGTATCTCCTATATATGAGGTGTGTGAGATAGAGGTTGTGTGTAAGAGTCTTATAGCTATTGAGTTACCTCTGAATCTCTAATTAGTGGTACCCTGCGAAGAGATTGCTCTGCAAGTATATTGTAATCTATTTTTTATTGCGGAATAATATATTGGGCGGATTTTGGAGTGTTGGGTTTTTCTCCCGAAAGGGTTTTGCCCATATAAATCACTGTGTTATGGTTTGAATGTTATTATATATGTTTCTATTTCCTGTAACTATTGTGATGATCTATAAAAAAAAATTGCATTACCCTCCTCTCAAGGTTAATGTACGAAGTTGTTCCGCTACTTAACTTCCTTACAATTTCAAAGGGTGCAAAATCAAAATATGATGATATTCTATTGGCTAACTAAACATCTAGTTCAACTTTAGAACATTGATTATTGTACAAATATATCATTACAATTATGTAAAAGAATGCAAGAAAACCGTACATTATTACATTTAAAAGAGGTGACTACTTGACTCTACCAACAAGAATAATTGGCCTTGAACTAAAATCCTTTTTAATTTCCAATTTAAATGCTTGCTTCAAGTTTTTATTAGCATTCAAAATATTTTTTCCTTATGGAACTTATTTCTCCTATATTAATATAATGGATATCATCATTTTCCTCTTATAATATGTTTTGTGTGTTCCTATATCATGTTGTGAAACTATTTTGATAAGAAACTTTAAATGCACACTATGCATGATGTAATAAATTGCTTATTGTGGATACCCTAATCAACATATCATTGTAAGTCTTCGAGATGCTTTCTAATTTATAGGCATATTTGAATTATATATTGTAAAACCAAATGGTTCAACAAGAATAGAACATGTTTTTTAATTAAGGTAAATTGGTTTTGAAGGGGCCATAATGATGTACATCAAATAGAATAACTCAAAGCACACACAAACCAACCCATATGGGAGGAATAGTTACAACCAAGCTACCAAGCAAGAATTAATACAACTACAACCAAGTTGCTAAACATGAAAGAGTACCCAACGATATAGCCTAAAGAATGTCAGACCCAACACTATTCAATCTCACAACATTCAATTTGGTGTACGATTGGTTGAAAAATTGCAAAGACCTTTATTTAGCCTTGAAACAATTGTCCAAATTATGTTATCAACCAACCTCTCAACCCAAAAACCAAAAAAGATAGGGAATGGCGGGAGACAAGGGGTTGGTGCTCCCCAAAACAGCCCATCCATGGGTGCAAAAAAAGAAAAGCGACATCTAGCTACTATTGTTGATCATCAATCAACTATGTCAAAAACAATTGAATGTTGCACTAAAGTTGAGGATATACTACGAACAAAGGAAATGGGACAATAATCAATTGAATTAAGACGGTGGGACTCATAAATGGGAGCAAGAGAAGGAGAAAGAGTCTCCAACATCACACCAATTACATTAGAATTCATCTCAAGAACATTTTTAAGCAAGAAATAAAGGTCCTAACCCTTTACAAAGGCTACCAAAAGGCAAGGTAAAATAGGCCCAAGCTAGCCAAAAACAGTAAGGAAAAAACCATCCAAAGAAAAAGGTATAGCGATAACAATGTTGCCAAAATTTAAGAGAGAACTAATGTGCTTGGGGTCCCACTTAGACAATGCCAAGCCTGGAACGAATTAGCCACTCATGCAATATGCGAGCAGGAGTTTGGCAAAGTAATTTAGGAATAGCTTCATTCCTTCTTACAATAGTCCAAGGTGTACAAGATATTATATGTTGATATTCCATATCAAAAGTATGTATGGGTACTAAACATTTACCCTTTGTTTTTTATTACGTGAAAATATGAAAATATGTTTTTGGTTTACCCTTTGTTTTTGTTTTATATTTACCCATATAAAAAGTATGTATGGGTACTAAACATTTAACCTTTGTTATCTAGTGCTAGTATAATTTTATTATGTCCATTTCATGAATAAACAAACTTAATTAAGAAACTATCAAGGACCATTATAACATCATACATTGAAGAATCATTTTCCTATCATAAACTTCTCTATATTGCATTTAATGTCATTAGCCATGATTTAGTGAATATTCGAAGCTAAATATTTTGGTTGTGTTCAAAAAACAATGTTTGTTATCTATGAATCTAGATATATTAATATCTTTTCCTTGTCCTTCATGTAGATTTCATTCGTTTATAACTTATAAGAGAACCCCTTTAACTTAGCAACTTCACACATATTATTCCAATTCAATATATGTAGATTAGGTGTTTTGACCCATGTAGTTAAATTCTAATGAACAAAGAATCTTTCAAAATTAATAAATCATTACTCTACACTTTCCAAACCATGTAGATAATCTTTTGAAACATATAATATTGTATTGCATACATTTGCCACATTCTTCACAAGAGAAAAAGAATGAACATAGCTTTAAAGTGAAAGCTTTGGAATAGGTTTTTAATGTACATTGCAACAATACAAGAATTATAAAAACATAGATTCCAATTGGATATCTTGGTATCTATTGTGCAATGGACCTCTTGTTTGAATTACTCCTCGCTCGCGTTGTTTCTGCTCCAACGGCTACCCTATTCCTGCATGCAATTTCTACTTGTGTCGTGGCCTCTATTTTTGCCCCCAAATCTGGGTGCACTAAGGGGTTTCGTGCCCTTGCCCATGCAAGTATTTCTACAAGTATTATTGACGTTGCTTTTGTGGGAGATTCAATTGCCGAACCTCCTGGTGTGGGCATAGATGGTGTTGCTACCCGTGTTGGTGCAAGTTTGGGGACTAATGGTGTTGTCCTTGGTTCTGCTTCATCTGGTCCTCATGATCCTAGTGAGAAACCAAGAGTTTTGCCTAATTTCCCATTCCTTTGGTGCTCCTCCCTAGAGTATCCCCACTCCTCTTCCTTTTCTAAAAACCCTCATGTGGTGGTTTGTAGGCAAGACGTTGAAGAAAACGTTGAGTTATACTAGAAGGGTGCTCTAATATGCTGATATTCTAGGTTTTAGCCTTCTCTTTGGAATTTCCATGCTTAAGTTGTGAAATCTTGGCAGCACCTAGGGCTGGGCAAGATTAAACTTTACCCTTGTGCTCGAGGCTTCTTCATTGTCTCCTTTACTTCCTTGGAGGAGAGGAATCTAGTTTTAAATAGCGTTTGGGCTTGGGATGATTATCCTCTTTTTCTTAAGCCTTGGTCTTCTACCTTCAACACCCTTTTTGAACCTTTGAATGTGCATCCTATTAGGGTGTGGCTTCTAAATCTTCATCTCCCTTTCTTAAAGATGACATGCTATGAAGCCATAGGTAACTCTATTGGACAATTCTTAAGGGTTGACGAGTCTGCTTGTATGGGGCTCTCTACCTATGCTTGGTTTTTGGTGGATGTTTATCTCTCCTTACCCTTTCATGGTGAGGTGGTTTTGATGGTGGAGGACCAACCTTAGTATACACCTGTGGGTTATGAGGGCACCCTTTTCACTGTCATTGTTGCTTTGGTACTAGACATTTGGGCTTGCTCTTTACATCGCCAAAAAAGGAATGCTACTAGAAGAATTTTGTAATGTCCTCAACCAAAAATTAATATTACTCTAAGATCTAGAAATTAGATTCACAAACGCTATACTAAAAACACCAAAACTAGCTAGCAAGCCTTGCACATAAGAAGCTAATTTCAATGAAAGATTAGAGAATGTGTTGAAACTAAATTTTTTTTATATGAGAATCATATAATCAAGTTTGAAACTGATATATTACAGCAGCAACATAAATATCTTCAAACTCCAATTATAAAGCAAAACCCACAATAATTATTACAACCGAATACTACCAAATTCACTATAGACACGACAAACTGATTTTGTTTGTTTTCCACATGAAAAGTAAATAGCATATGATCTTATACGAGAATGATAACAACAAGGAACCCCTTAGAATACACCTAGATCACTGTAGAAACATTAATAACCCTTGAACACAAACAATGGAAAACTACTCGAACTGTTGAAATCTTGAAGCTCCAATGCAACTTCTGGATGAAGTTGCTCTATGTGAACAATGGGGTTTCATCCACTATCCACCTAAAATTCATGGGTTTTTGTCCACGAGCCTCCAATCTCCAATGGGTTTCCATCCAATGAAGAATTTTGTTGAACATGAAGTTCATACAATGAGAAACTTAGTAGGAATAGCATAAAGATCCATTTTCCCAAATATGCTTTGTATTTATCTGTCCTTGGCCAATTTGGTGGGAAAAGCAATAATTAAAAATATTATAGATTTCCACTCCACTCTTACTTTCCAAATTTGCACTTGGGGAGAAAATCATTAATTGAAAATATTTTAATTTCTAACTCCACTCTTCCTTTCCAAATTTGCTCTTTGTGGGAAAATCATTAATTAAAAAAAATTCAATTTCCACTTCCTCTCTTGGCGGGAAAATCATTAATTAAAAAAAATTCAATTTCCCCTTCCTCTCTTGGTGGGAAAGTCATAAATAGAAATATTTCAAACTTTCCATTATGGCACAGTTGGCAATTTGGAGGAATTGATTATGTGTTGCATTGATGTTTTGTCATTGATGTCAACACTAGTTGTTATTGTTGTTTACCAGCTTCCGGTAGAAGGATTGGATAGGGAAGATTATCAGTTGATTGTCACCGATATGATCAAAATGATGGAATAAGTTTGTATGAATGGTTCATATGCTTCTGAATTATGTTTCAATTAGTTGGTATTGACTTGATGATCACATGCTATCTTATGTTCTAGTAAGCCTGCTTTGTAGGTCTGGTAAGGGTTTCACTCGCAGAGCTTTATTGAAGATCTTTGATGTAATGCTAAATGGTATTGGTGCAGCTTCTAGAAGGGATTTGGGATGCTGATGGTGATTGTGTTCGTGCCTCGACTGATTGGTGTCATTGCTTTAGCGTGTGGATCTAATTTAGGTCCGATGTTATCTAGGTTATGGACCGGTTTCATGAAATGTGTCGGTGGATCCTTTTGATGCGCTTCTGGGATGTTTTATTGATTGGATGATATTTGTTTGGCCTTAGGCCGATATGTTTTATGATTTTATTTCAAGATTATGTAATGGATCTATTGAATTATCATTTGGGTGGCCGACCTAATTGTTTAGGTCCAGGACTTGTATAAATATTTGTAAGATCTCATAATAGATCATATAGGAAAGGAGTGAATAATGTAATAATCATTTGTGCAGAGGATTTAGTAAATCATAGGTGATCGAGTTGGGTTTATGTAAGAGGTTTTGGACCTTCGGCATTGAGCTTAACTGGAACTATAATCTGGCATGTTTGATGCTATCACGAGCAGTTCTTCTTTCCGGATTGTTGTCCAAATACTTTGACGTGGTTGACCTCTTTTGTAGTCAGTGAGACTCCATTATGATGAGCAGTGCGCTCTAGGCAGTGTGCCTTCCTGCATGTTGAGGCCCCTATTGTAATCATATACTTTTTGCAGAAGTATCATCTAACTGTGGGTAGGGTTTCACGTTGTGGTTTTTCCCTTTATCATGTTTTCCACGTAAAAATCAAGGTGTTATATGTTATGGTTGCATGGTATTGATTCTCTGGTTTTCAATTATGCTTTAATGTTTTATCAGTTACTGCGGTAAAAGGTTTCAAGTGCTTTAATTCACATAATATGTTAACAATTGATTTACCCCCCCCCCCCCCCCTAAGTTGTTCACCAGTTATCCTAACAATTGGTATCAGAGTCTGGTCCTCTTTTTGCACAAGCTTAATCACTTCAGGAAGATCCTATGGCAACTGATAGTTCAACTACTGTTTACCGGAAGGACAGCCCTAGGCTTGACGAAACAAACTATGGAGTATGGAAAATTTGGATGGAGACTCATTTAATATGCATTGGAAAGGAAATTTGGGAAATAACTCAAAAAGGTTACACTCCTCATGATTAGGCATCTGGCAATCCTGTATCAGCAGACTTGGAAAAGAACATTGGAAATGACTGCAGAGCTAGAGAAGCCCTCTTAAGCTCCTTATCAGATCAACAAATCATGGGATTATTAGATAAATCATTGGCAAAAGCTATATGGGACGAGTTGGAGACTCTGAATGAAGGTGATCCCATTGTTAAAATTGCAAAACTTGAATGTTACCAGGGTAAGATATGAAAACTTAGATGAAAAAAATTTTCCATTCATGGAAAGGGTAAATGAAATTGTATTAGGAAATCAGTGTTGTGGTGGATCTCTGAGCAAGGAAGAGATTGTTTCAAAATTATTAAGGGTTTTGCCACCTACATATAAGATGAAGGTAACTACAATTAATGAGATAAAAAGCATGCCTAATTCTTCTGTCAATAGAGATACTCTTGTTGGGAAGATATCTGATTTTGAGATTGAAGAATTTGGTCCTCCGGGAATTGCAAAGATTGATACTGCATTGAAGGCATCTATATCATCAACCGACAAGCAAGATTGGAAGGTTTTGTATGCAAAGGAATTGGAAGAGAATAGGAAAGAAGATGAAGAGCTTGAGCAACTTGAGCAACTTGAAGCCCTATTTGCTAGAAGGATACCTAAAGGTCCGACAGGAAGTAAGTATGAAGGAAAATCTCCTTTCAAATGTTTTGCATGTAATAAGATAGGTCATTTTGCATCTAGATGTCCTAAAAGGAATTCAAAATTGGAAGAAAGAGCAAAAAGATCTTTTAAGCCTAACCCTAAACAAATCATTCTACTATGTTGATGTGGAAGGAGTATCTGATTACTCAAAGGAAGAACTGGCAGGATATTCAGCTAGTAGATCCAGCAATGGAAGAGACTGGGTATTTTATGTTATGAAGGAAGATGATCTGGAACCAATTATCAAAAATGAGGAAAAGGCCCTTGCAACAAAAGTTGAAGACAAAAATGAATAGGTAATAGACAGTGGATGTTCTCATCATATGATAGAAGACAAAAGAAAGTTTCTAACCCTACAAGAATTTGATGGTGGTCAAGTCAGATTTGGTAATAGCAAAGCATGCATGATCAAAGGAAGACGAACCATTTCATTGGATGGTAAGCATAACACTGACAATGTCTATTATGTTGAAGGTCTGAAGCATAATCTTTTGAGTGTAGGACAGTTGGTAGACAGAGGGTTTCAATTAGAGTTAAGGATGGAAAGTGCAAAATCATTAGCAAATCAGGAATGGAGATTGCAACTGGTACACAGACAAAAGGTAACATCTTTCATTTGAATTATGGTGAAAAAACATGTTTGATTGCACATGTTGATGAAAGTTGGCTATGGCAAAAAATGTTGTGTCATGTTAATTTTGATTGCATTGTAAATATCAGTTCAACTAAGGCAGTTGGAGATTTACCTAAGATTGTGAAGCCTCATAATCTGGTATGTAAGGAATGTCAAATGGGTAAGCAAATCAGAACTTCTTTTAAAAACATACCTGATAAATCTAATGATATTCTTGATTTGATTCATACTGACCTATGTGGTCCTACTAATACAAGAAGCTTTCAAGGACAGAGATATTTCATGTTAATCATTGATGACTATTCTAGAATGATGTGGGTTGCTTTTCTAAGAGAGAAATCTGAAGCCTTTGAGAAATTCAAGATCTTTAAAGCTATGGTTGAGACAGAGACAGGGATGAAAAACAAGTGTCTGAATTCAGATAAAGGTGGTGAATTCACATCCAGTGAATTCAATAGCTATTGTGAGAAAAATGGCATTAGCAAACAGTTATCTGCACCCCGAACACCTCAGTAGAATGGCATTATGAAAAAAAAAGAACAGAACCATTTTGGATGTAGCCAAAACCATGATGATGGAAGCTAATTTGCCTCATATCTACTGGAGAGAAGCAGTAAGTATAGCGGTTTATACATTCAACAGAGTTCATATCAAAGGAGATACCGGTAAGACACCTTATGAATTGTGGTTTGGTCATTCCCCTACACTTAAGTATTTCAAAATTGTTGGTGTAAATAATTATTCATCTTGGATATTGTTACACCTTACTTAAGTTTACTTAGATAATGCATTTCATAGTAGTTTGGATATGAGACACTTGGGTGTTTGTGCCACATTGGGATAGTGTATGTAGGAGAATTTTCACCTTTTATGGTGTTGATCTTATCTTGTTGTTACATTCCACCTCATGTGGAGTATTATATTGTTTCTCCTACCTACCCACACCTATTTCCTACCTACCCTTGTTTCTTATTGAGCCACATGTCATGTTTGTGTGCTCACATATCCATAAGTCTTGCTTATATAAGCAAGCTTATCTACAATGTTTGTACGGGCAATCAATCAACTCTTGTAATGATCCAGTTGATCATATTTTGCATCTTGATAGAATACAGTTTATTCCTATCATCTATTTTGTTCACTCTTATTTGTGCTTTCCATTGCCTCTAGATCTTGGCAAAATCTCACATGGTATCAGAGTCATTAGAGTGTCATTGGTTTACCAATTAAGAGAAATTTGATGCTATTTGGGGTTGTGTATTTTGGAACTTTCTATTGCAGGTTATTATTGAAGCTTGATGGGTCAAAATTGAGGTCACCATTGGATTTAGGAGGTCTAAGAAACTCGATTTTGCCTTCTGTTTCATCCAAATCGGACTTCGGAAGCCAAATCTAGAAGCATTTGAAGTTTGACGCTGCGGTGGAAATTTTCCAAAAATTATAATTTTGCAGGCAATTTTCAAATAGTGATGCCTTACTCATCCGGACTCCTTTTTCGAGCAATTGTTTTTGTTTTGGGGTAGAATGGCATGATCTATATAGTGGTGCAGGAGTTTCTGATTTTCGGATACAGGTTTTTCTGAAATCGTGAAATCCTAATTTTTACAACTTTGGAGGCTTTGTTTGGACTCATATGGACTCCTTTTCAGGTGCCATTTTTTTTTAAGTGCATGATTTTTTGTCTAATTTCATAATCTGCCATTAGTTTGCAGTGATTTTGAGTGGGTATTGTACTTTCAGTATTTGGTCATTTTTCGGCCTATTTGGTACTTGTATTTTGCTTGGATCTCAGTTTAGATCACTAGTAGTATTTGTTGAAGTCTCTTATATCTCATTTTTGAGAAGTTGTAATAATTGAAATCAAAAGTCCACTTTACCATTAGTTGCAAGTGCCAACATGATCTTTTTATGGGGCGCCAGTTGTTCATTTATATCTCTTAGTGAAATTTCATTCGGAGGCATCTTCATCTGCAGTATTCTATAGGGCTTCTTTTTGGTGGCATCATTTTCATATTTCCATATTTGTATATTTTATCATGATGTATGCTCTTGCTTGAGCAATGTTGTACTCGCACTATCATAAAGTGTCACACCTTTTTGTATCTTGTCATTGTTGACTATTTGATGTAATCCTCTTGTACACGTAGATTAGGAATATCTTGTGAGACTTGGTGCATGGCTCCAGTTGAGACTTAGATTGTACACATTTGTGCATGGCTCCTGTGACACTTTGATTGTACCAGTATTTCTGCCATTTACGAGTATCCAGATGATGCTCAAAGCAAATTGTCTCCATGTCTGATCTTCATTTTGTTGCAGCGAGTGATTCATCGTCATCAACATTGGTACCTGGTTTTGTCACACTTTGACATTATTGGTGCAGCATAGGCTCTCATTCTTCCTTATGGGGAGGTATTTTGGTCAACATCTTGGACCATCCTTGCAGGAGATTCGATATTGAGGGAGGGTTTCATAGTCTCTTCTTCTCTCTTATGGGGGGGACATATTTTGTTCTTGTCATTCATCATTGAGAACATTGTGTGCTTTCATCATCTCTCTTTTGGGGGAGGGTTTTTTCCCATTGGGTTTTTCTCTCTTTCTCCGTTTATTGAAGATTGCATTTGCATTTGTATATGGGTACCTAACATGGCCTTGTATCCGGGACCCATCTTGTATTGCTTAGTTGCATTGTAGACTTTAATGCATTCCCCTAAGTTGCACTTAAGGGGGGGTGTTGGTGTAAATAATTATTCATCTTGGATATTATTACACCTTACTTAAATTTACTTAGGTAATGCATTTCATAGTAATTTGGGTATGAGACACTTGAGTGTTTATGCCACATTGGGAAAGTGTGTAGAGGAGAATTTCCACCTTTTATGGTGTTGATCTTATCTTGTTGTTACATTCCACCTCATGTGGAATATTATATTGTTTCTCCTACCTACCCACACCTATTTCCTACCTACCCTCGTTTCTTATTAAGCCACATGTCATGTTTGTGTGCTCACATATTCATAAGCCTTGCCTATATAAGCAGGCTCATCTACATTGTTTGTACGGGCAAACAATCAACATCTTGTAATGATCCAGTTGATCATATTTTGCATCTTGATAGAATACAATTTATTCCTATCATCTATTTCGTTCTCTCTTATTTGTGTTTTCTATTGCCTCTAGATCTTGACAAAATTTCACAAGAATCTTTGGAAGTAAGTGTTATATCAAAAGAGATGATTCCATTGGAAAGTTTGATTCTAGATGTGATGAAGGAATATTTCTTGCTTATTCAACTAAGAAAAACGTATAGATGTTATAACAAAAAATTGCAGAGAATTGTGGAGAGTGCTAATGCGAAAGTGGATGAGCAGCACAAATACCAAGCTAAATCTTAAGACAGAAAACTGGTAGTGGAAATGATCATAATTGATCTGATAATGCTTATACCAGAACGGAATATTGAACTAGTTACCTCGACATCATCAGAAAACTCAGAGAACCTGAAAGTCTGAAAACACCAAGGTAAGGCTAAATCATTCTATAAATCAAATCATTGGAGACAAAAATAAGGGAGTTATGACAAGAAAAAGATTGGCAAATCAAGAGGTATGGTTCATTTCTTAGATTGAACCGGCATTAATAATTGAAGCTTGTAAAGATGAATGTTGGATGAAAGCTATGGAAGATGAATTAGATCAGATAGAAAAGAACAATACTTGGATTTTGGTTCCCTGGCCTAAAAATAAGAATGTCATTGGAACTAAATGGGTTTTTACAAACAAACTGAATGAAGATGGACAAGTTGTAAAAAACAAGGCTAGATTGGTTTGCAAAGGATATTCTCAGAAGGAAGGAATTGATTATGGTGAAACTTTTGCATCAGTAGCCAGAAATGAAGTTGTTACATTATTTCTTGCTTATGCAGCCTATAAGAACTAGAAGGTCTATCAAATGGATGTTGTGTGCATTTCTGAATGGAGAACTTGAAGAGGAAGTCTTTAGTGAGCAACCTGATGGATTTTTACTGACAGATGACAAAAATATGGTTTGCAGATTAAGGAAAGCCCTATATGGATTAAAACAGGCTCCTAGAGCTTGGTATGCAAAGTTGGATAAGTATCTTTTGAAGCTTGATTTTATAAAAAGTAATGCTAACAGTAACCTATATTATAAGATCACTATTGAAGTATTTGTTGATGATATCATTTTTGGAGGTGAAGAAAAATTGTGTTCTCTGATAATATGAAAAGTGAATTTGAAATGTCTATGACTAGAGAAATAATATTTTTTTCTAGGTTTGCAGATTACTCAGACTAAAAAAGGTATCTTTATCTGTCAAACTAAGTATCTAACGGAATTATTGAAAAAATTTGGTATGGAAAATTCCAAACCGGTTAGTACTCCTATGGTTACAAGTGAAAAATTGTCAATTAAAGATGTATCCCGTCTAGTAAATCCTACAAGATATAAATCCATGATTGGTGGTTTGCTATATTTAACTCAAACTAGACCGGCTATAATAGATGCAGTCAGTATTGTTTCAAGATTTCAAAGTAATCCAAGACAAAATCATGAAAGTACAAAAAAAAAGAATATTCCGGTATTTGCAAAGAACAACTGAATATGGTTTATGGTACCTTAAAGATGATGACTTAACTTTATGTGCATATACAGATGCAGATTGGGCAATTAATGTTGATGACCGGAAGACCACATCTGGTGGAGCATTCTTTCTTGGGAAGAAGTTGGTTTCATGGATCAGCAAGAAGCAGTCATGCATTTCTTTATCTACTCCTAAAGCTGAATATGTTGCAGTCGCAACTAATTGCACTCAAGTTCTATGGATGAAGCAGATGTTGAAGGATATACAAGTGAGTTGTTATGATCTGGTTGTTATTCATTGTGATAACTCTGCAGCTATTGACATATCAAAGAATCTGGTATTTCACTCCAAGACTAAGCACGTATCAATCAAGTATAACTTTTTGAAGGAAAAGGTGGAAGCAAAAAAAGTCAGATTGAATTATGTGAACACTAAAGAACAGATGGCAGACATCTTCACTAAACCTTTGTGTTGGGAATCATTTGAATATTTGAGAGACAGATTGGGGGTTTCTGCCCCTCCGATAGAGACTTAAATAATGCAGATGTGCATCAGTCCGATGTGCATTATCAGAGCTATCTTTTGCTCTAGATTGATGAAATAATGCTACTACTCAAAGGGAGTAGGCAGCCTTCAGATTTAGAGTTTTCATATTCTGTTTGATATCTATGTCATATCTTTGGCATTGTTGTCAAAGGGGGAGGAATATATGTGAAAAATAATTGCTATTTCTTTTTCAGATTGATTGCACTCCTTTGGGGGAGTTTGGCAGTATTTGTTCTTTTGATTCAGATTTGGTTCAGAGCTTCATTGCTATATCATTTTATGGGAGATTGTTCGATGTCTTTCATAGGGGGAGACTTGTTTGGCATTTCTTGGCACTTGGATGTTTTTCACATCTAGTGTTGCCATCAATGCCAAAGGAGAAGATTGTTAGCAATTTGGAGAAATTGATTATGTGTTGCATTGATGTTTTGTCATTGATGTCAACACTAGCTGTTATGGTTGTTTACTGGCTTCCAGTAAAAGGATTGGATTGGGAAGATTATCAGTTGATTGTCACCGGTATAATTAGAAAGACGGAATAAGTCTGTATGAATGGTTCATATCCTTCTGAAGTATGTTTCAATCAGTTGGTATTGACTTGATGATCAAATGTTATCATATGTTCTAGTAAGCCTGCTTTGTGTGTCCGGTAAGGGTTTCACCAGCAGAGCCTTATTGAAGATCTTTGATGTAATGTTAAGTGGTGTTGGTGCAGCTTCTAGAAGGGATTCAGGATGCTAATGGTGATTATGCCTATGCCTCAACTGATTTGTGTCATTGCTTTGGCGTGTGTGGATCTAATTTAGGTCCGGTGCTATCTAGGCTATGGATCGATTTCATGGAACGTATTGATGGATCCTTTTGATGCGCTTCCGGGATGTGTTATTGATTGGATGCTATTTGTTTGGCCTTAGGCCGACACGTTTTATGATTTTATTTCATGATTATGTAATGGATCTATTGAATTATCATTTGGGTGGCTGACCTAATTGTTTAGGTCTAGGGCTTGTATAAATATTTGTAAGATCTCATTATAGATCATATAGGCAACGAGTGAATAATGTAAGAATTTGTGCAGAGGATTTGGTTGATCATAGGTGATCGAGTTGGGTTTATGTAAGAGGCTTTAGAGATCTGGTATTGAGTTTTACCGAAACTGTAATCTGGCATGTTTGATGCTATCACAGACGATTCTTCTTTCCAGATTGTTGTCCAAATACTTTGAGGTGGTTGACCTATTTTGTAGTTAGTGAGACTCCATTGTGATGAGCAGTATGCTATAGGCAATGTGTCTTCCTGCATGTGCAGGCCCCTATTGTAATTATATATTTTCTGTAGAAATATCATCTGACTATGGGTTGGGTTTCTCACCATGGTTTTTCCCTTTACCGAGTTTTCAACGTACAAATCATGGTGTTATGTGTTATGGTTGCATGATATTGGTTCTCTAGTTTTCGATTATGTTTTAATGCTTTATCAATTATTCCGGTAAAAGGTTTCAAGTGGATATGCCACTGAAGGTGGAATGTAACAACAAGATAAGACCACCAAAAGTGAAATTTTTCCTACATGCATCATCCATATGTGCACACTTCCCTAAGTGTCTCATATCCAAACTACTATGAAATGCATTACCCTATGTCAACTTAAGTAAACTGTAATTATGAGACATAATTTACACCAACATATATAAACATTTGTTGTACATAATTCTAATGAATATGCATTGCCTCTAAGAAAGTGAGTAGCAAAAGCCATATCCAACAAACCGTCAATATTATACTCATTAATCAGTAATAGACTGATATGTGATCATTCAATCATGTCTATTTATCTATTTTCCTATTTTTCTACAATTATATTGACCCCTTTAATTCTTCTTGTGCAATCCAACACTAACCACATTAAAAGGAATCATATATTGAAGCCCCTAATCCATTTTATCTACAATATATCTAGTGTTTCTGTCTAATAAATGTTGTTCACCTTTATTGGACTTTGAATAGCAAAATTTGAAGAGACATACATATTTCCTCTACATGTGCCATAATTGAATTCTCACTTAGTTATACATCATTATAAAATCAAATTGTAATACATATAATACACATGACCACTAAATATAATAATAAAAACAAATAGCAAGGAAACTAAGTTGACTAGTAAAAAATGACAACATCATGGACTAATTATGCTAGCCACACTAATGGCAATTACATCAACTAGAAATTTGGATGTGTGGTGTATTTACTTTTATTAACTATCTTAGACATGGATGACTTGTATGATTTCATTTACCCATCAAATGAGAATCTCTTTAACTTATGTAGTCTCCTGCAAAACGTAAGGTTGTCCCCTAGGGTCCATGTTATTACATATAGAAGTAGCATGCCTTTAATATCATATACTATGGATAGGCCCTTAATTATGTTGACTTTAATTTTAAGATTTGATTCATTGTAATATAGTACATCTAAATTCCGAACAATTTATCAAATCTTTCACTAAACCTTTTTTTGTTTCAAGAGAAATCTACTAAGTTTAATCCATGTTTGTGCAAGATCATTTAGTTCATTTGAGCTCGAATCATTAGCAAGAGCAACCATATCTATGAAAATTTAATTCAAAGTATCCATGTATGCATCAAAAAAGCATTTAACATCTTCATTTATAGTGTCTGCATCAATCACTTCTCTACATTGCATTTAACAATACATGTTTTTTATTAAGAAAGTAGCAAAAAACAAGGGTGTTGGCCCATAATACAACAGCCCATAGGCAGTAAGAGAGACAACAAAATAGCAAGCAAGCCCCACAAAAACAAGGTCAGACAAGCCAAAAGAAAAAACTTGTCATACCAACAACAACCCAGAACCCAACTCAAGGAAGGCGAGAAACACTCAAGCCTTGACAAGGAATAATACTTTTTACCATCAATAATTTATGTGACTTTCCAATTGGAATAATCAATATCATATGGATAAAGGAAGGATCATATATTTAGATATTGGCGATCCTTATTTCTTGTTCTCCAACTGTTTATCTATATTATTTATTTGTTTATACTCCACTTTTGTCAAGAATAAATATGAACCATCAATAAATTCCACATAACATAATCATTTGGATAGCCATTTGCAAGTTTTTTATGGCTCATATGTTGATAATAAATAATACCAAGTGCTTAAAGACTAGATGATTGGTCTATGTATAATTGAAGTTCCATCACTAATATCCTTAGTTGGAAGGGATCTAATTTCAATTATATTATGTAATAAACTTTGTTCAATCAATTAACCTGTAGCTTGACGTTGATGGCCATAAACATCAATATAAGTAACTCTATCCATAATCTAACTATATAGAGTGAATGAGACTATGCTAAAATTCTAGATGAAAATGTAGTGCATCCAAAAATATGGAATATTGATATCAAGAGGACATAAAGACCTTAGAGTAACACCAATGCACTAGTTCATATTATTTTGAATAATCAAATTGTTATGTCCAAATTACCATACAAAAGGGCTTATATTAAAGTAACTTAAATATTCCTCTTTTACTTTTGTCATCTCATCTCTTAATATATATTTTTCTTATATTTCTATTTATCACATTGGACCTACATACATACCAAGCACATATTCGGTTCCATGTCGGCAAACAATGATTTCTCAAATATCAAGTGATATGACCATGATATTGTTTCCTATAAAATTTTAATCCAAAGAAAGAGGTTGCATGAGCAAGGGATTAGTTCTTTGTCACATAATTAATCGTGTATGGAATTATAGCTTAGCACTTGACCAATACACATATCATTGGATAAAGGAGATGCATCAATCCAAGATACATCATTTTGTACTGGCTTGATACCTTGGTCTAAAATGCATAAGAATGACAATCATGATAACTCATCCCTTGTATTCTATTTTTGAATTGTGGTTCAATCTCGACATCAATAATTTATGTTTAGATTTATGGTTTGATCGGAACATCCATAATTATGCAACACAATACAAACTACATTTTCTAATAGAAAATTTTCATCCTATATAATTAATAGTTTGCATTTCAATGAATATTTACTGTGTATATCAGGCACTCTAATAATCAATGAAAAAAACATGTACTTATTTGTAATGTGCACATTACACAAGTATGATAGTCAACAATGGATTTTAATACATATTAATATGCAATAATTGTGGAGATCAAAGATACATATAAGTACATGTTAACATGCAATAATGGCAGGGTCAACATTAACAGAGTTCATGAGGGGAGAGTA
Source organism: Cryptomeria japonica (assembly GCF_030272615.1). Taxonomy (NCBI): domain Eukaryota; kingdom Viridiplantae; phylum Streptophyta; class Pinopsida; order Cupressales; family Cupressaceae; genus Cryptomeria; species Cryptomeria japonica. Next base: position 628,841,343 of record NC_081408.1, on the reverse strand, counting down.
GTTGGTTTATTAAAAAAATCTTCAACGAAGGAAACATGAAGATGACAAATATAAATGACAAGGACCTAAATAACATAGAATAAAGTATCAAATCTGAATGGCTAGATAGGTGTACTAAGAGAACAATATAAATTGAAAGAGTAAACGGAGTTCATAAGGAGTAGAGTAGTTGGGGTTTTGTGAAGAACTTGTTTCTATAAATGTTTGTCCCTAATATATGGAATGAAATACATCTTCTCTATTGTACGAAGCTCGCCAACTAAATTAGTATTCATCTAGCAAATGATGGAGTGAAATACATCTTATCTATTGCATGAAGCTCATCAACTAAATTAGTATTCATCCAACAAATGCTTATTCATCAAATTCTTAAGAAAATTATACCACCACAGCAATTATATGGCATGAAAATTTCATTTTAAATTAGTTATTTTTGGAAAGATTGTATGTTTTTTGATAGGGATTTAAAACCACTAAGTTAAAAATTAAATAAACAAATGCAAATGTATACAATAGCTTCAAAAGAAACCTAGACCTGTAAACTAAAGCAACTACACCTAAGACATGCAATACTTAAAAGATAAGTACCCTACAAGCCTACATACTTAGAGTATGAAAAAAGTTTGAGATGATGCCAAAATCTAATTCATCCCCCCTTTACTCATGTCATCTTTTTAAAAAGACCACATTTTTGTTAAGAATTATATATTTTATAATACCAAAGGTTGAGAAATTCAATCTATATCCAAATAATTAATCAAAGGATGAGATACAAGGCTTGGATTGCTAGAACATGAAAATTTGAAACTTACATGGAAATCTGAAATAATATGGAAATGACATGCTTGATCCTCCTTTATGATGCTAGATATCAACCAACATATCATGCTTATCAACACTACTTTGTGTGAACTTAGTATTTACATGGAGAAACCCTTGCAGAAACAAACTCCACCAAGAAGAGAGGCCAAGTATGCACTATCTATAAATAAATGTGATTAAAATACATTGACTTCCAATCTCCTCTTTGCCTCCAACATGGCAGCACCTGTATACTTGTGAAGAGCCTAATTAAGCCTCCAACTACCCTTGTTCCTACAAAATAACTCTACACTCAACTATTTCTTGTTTATACTACATTAAAGGAGTTGTTTATAGAAACATGCCAATAGCTTTGAAACGCCAAACAGGCGTTAAAAGAAGACTCTTCATTCCAAATGTCCCAACCTCTTGGAATGCCTCCACAAAATGTGAAAAGACACTAATTCAAGCTCCAATACTTTACCTCCAACTTGGGCACCTAAACATGGAAGATAAACATTAAATTAAACGTAATAAATGAAGAAATACCTAGAGACAATTATTTCCTCTTCCAAGCACCCCACTTAGAAAAGCCCAAAGGCTTCTTGTTTGTCTTCTTCTCATCATTAATAACCTCATTCTAGGTGTCCACATGTAAGGAAAACAATATTAAATAATTGTGTTCACAACTCATATTTATCGTTGCTCGTGGAACCCATCACCCCTAATGAATGTATTACACAAATTCAATAAAACAATTGTAGTTGTAGTTCTTGTGATTGTAGTAGAGTGGAGACAAGGGAGTCTATAAAAACATTGTAAAGCTCCAAAAGGCCATTTAAATGCCATTTTAATCATGTACTAACACCAAATAGCGATGAGATAATAGGAGTATACCCTTCCTAAACTTTTTCACCTATTTTTGTTATCTCCAAATGAAACTGTGCGATAATAGAAGTATACCCTTCTTAAACATTTTCAACTATTTGAGTTATCTCCAAATGAAACTATGTGACATGTTTTGTTACTTGTGTGTTTGTGCTTCACTACTTATTATTTCCCTTGCTATTTAAACTATATGCTATTGTAACCGATTAAATCCTTTCGAAGTAGACTTTTGGGAGTTTGGGTTAAAGAGTTAAATTAAAAATCCATAACTAATGCACTAATAAGGTTGTCAATCCAAGGGTTTAAAAATCACCATTGTTCCTTAACCACACGTGTAAACCAATAAATAGTTCCAACAACTTCTTCACCCCATGTGATAAAAATGAACATGATCATTGTGATCAATTACATTATGTCTTGTATTGGCAAACATTGTATCGATCCAAAGGCTTGTAACGTTTCATGTCTATATATGGATCCTTCTATTTATGACAAACCACATCAAGCATATAATGAGGAGATGAGCATGTGTGACACTAATCCTGTGAGTATCACTTCTACAAATAAACTATCATCCCCCTATCCGTCAATAAAACAAATATGCATTCATGAATATCAACACAGGCACAAACTTGCATATAAAGACAAACGAATTGGAAAAAATAAACAAAGTCATCATAGATTCATAAAGCCACAAGAAACTGCATGACATCATGGAATTAGGTGTCAACCTAAAGAAAAATGATGGCCAAATGAACAAATAAGAAAAGGAAAGATCATTGAATTGAACCTAAATCAAATCTTAACGAGGCATCATGTTATTTCATTACTATGGGATTCCTTTTAATCTATTGATTGATTCATTATTTATCAATTTCACCAATGAATTTATTGTCCATTGATTATAAGCGATAAATGTGTCCATTCATTAGTCATTATACATTTAACAAATTCACACACATATACAACTAATCCTAATACATCTTGTAAATGCTTACATACACATACAAACATATATATATATATTGAAAACAAAGAAAGTGTAAATAGCATCTAAGTCTAAACTATAACATCACAATATCAAAATGCATCATGTCACTTGAGAAATAAAATGTATAATGTCATGAAAATAATAGTTACACTAAAACAAAGTGTTAAAACACATAATGAGTTTCAAACAAAAAATGAATAATCTCATAACCACATATGACCTTGAGGGAAACTACCGAAATGATCCCTCCCCACCACATCACTATGTCTACTATCATAAGGCCTCATTTGAGATCTAGTCCTCAATCTTGACCTTGACCTTGACCTCTCTGCTAGTGCCATGGCCATCCCTCGCATCCAACCTAGCTCCTCATGAAGATTTGCTACCTTCGATCGTGAATAAGCTAGTTGTTGAAGCACAATTGTAATTATTGCATCACTACTTCATGTAGGCATGTTTGACCTCTCATTTGTCAAAACCAACTCCATGTCTAACCTAACTCTTTCCTCTCGAAGGAAATCCAAGGCTACATGTAACCTTTTTTGCTCTCTAATTGCATCATCTCTCTATTTGTAATTTGGTACACTATAATAATACACCCTTGTAGTTGTCTCTAACAATTCCCAATCTTCCTCTATACGAGTGGGTGATATCATGCTGTCCACATGTCAATTCCGCAAACGCGTGTTAATCTCTACCTTGTCCTACACCTATAGACACGATAAAAACAACAAACTATAAGTTCATAATCAATCAACAAAATCATTGAAAAATGGCAAGCTAATAAAAAAGAAAATATAATTAGCAAGGATTAATCAAAAAGAAAAAAATAAATACTACAATATTTTCAAAATAAATGAAACTCTGCTCGAAAAACTTGAAATATTCACAAAAAATCAAAAAATCTAGGATAACAAGCAACTTACCACCTCCAAATGCTCACTCTAATCAATGCTAGCACCTACCTTCTAGCCATGTGTTAAGATGTGGCTACATCTTCACACCATTGATTTAATCACAAAGAATGATCTAAGCTTTAGGAGATTGAGTTTGTCGAGGTGGATATAACCAATGAAAATTACTTTTTAAATCTCCAACCCCCTATATATGACCATGCACCTTTTTGTATGTTGTATGTTATTACTCCTACAAGTTTGTTCTTCCATGCCACCAATCCCATTAATTATGACATTTTGATTGACATACTAGGGATGTCGATTCTCAATTAGTTTTGGGCCCACTTTTATAAAATGACTTAATACGATTACGTATCAACAAGTGGTGCACTCTTGTGCTAAGTTTGGTTCATTCTCCAACCCTTAATTCATTTCCATTTATGCATACTTGCACACATTCCCTATTCACATCTATTGACACATATTTGTCCTCATTAGCCCTTTATTGCACCATATTTACGCATGCCCATACACTTGATCCTCATCTAGAGGTCTATAATTGTCTATCCTAAGCCAATCCCAAGGTGCTTAGGTTTGATCCCTAGTCATTGAGCATTGAATTTCAAATGTTCAAATTCAATTTTTGACAAGTAAATGGTGTTTTTCACAATGTCAAATTATGATGTTATCAAGATTTAAATGTGTCTTTTCAACCCAAACTCACTAACCCATATTTCATGATTAGTAGATCGTACAAACTCATCTTTGAAGAGCATGAATGGTCTCCTTGGCACCCATTGCATCTAGGTGATGCTCAAAAGGATGAAGCACACTTAACCATGTAGTTTCCCCTAAGATCAAGACCACTTAGCTTTGTATCCCATTTGCAAGCTCATGGGAGATGGTTTCATGTGAACCACTCCTCATAAAATATAGATCAAATTTGACTTGAAAACTATACAATTGAATCTTGATAAACCATTATAAATTCAAATTCTGCCAACTTGTGCTTTTCACCAACCATTATGATCTAATTTGGCACCCATTTATATGACTTATTGCTATGTCTTGACATTTAAAGACATTCATTTCTATTTTTATGCATAATTCAAGAATAAGAAAAAACATTGCATTAAATAGTGCATTCTTGCTAGAATTCTTCAATTTAGAGGACTAAATTGAGTGCATTTGCATCAATTATCTTTGAATGGGTCACTACAAGCTTGAGTTTGTTGTCTTCAATCATTAACCCAAGGTTGTAAAGTGAATCTATCAAAAGGTTTACTAAAGTAAACCGGACCGTCACAATCCAACAACTTCCCTTAGCATATTTTTAAATGCCATTGATCCTTGTGCACTATCAAATATCGAAGATTAAGACAAAATAGGTTGCAAAAGTGCTCAATTAGCCATATAGACTATGAAAGTTACAAATCAATTCCTCAAATTAAATCATTTTCAAGGAACTTGAGTTCAATCCCAAGAGGCATGAATTCAATCCATAAGGAATTCCACAACCATTGACAATAAGTCAATAATCAAACAACGAGTATTGACTTTTAGGACAAGGCAATTGAATTTGTACAACATCAACATTCATTGCCACATATTTCTTAATTATAGCTCCCAAAGCTAAATGCCTTATTCCTCCTCATTCAATATACAAATAATCATTTATTGCAATTACCAAGTTCTCAATTGATGTCTATACAAATCTAGGTTAATTTAAGCTTCATGCGCATGCATTTATTTAATTCCTCTAGATTTATTTAAAAGGATTTGTTTCCCTTGCAATTATATACAATTTCATTAAAATTTAGATTTTTATGCATAAAAAAAGAACCGTATTATATGCTAAGTCTGACCTTAGACCCTCAATGAAACAAAACTAGAGGTCATTACAAATTTAAAACAAAACTAGAGGCCATTACAACATTTAAATGAAAACTATAATGTAAACAAGTAATTATGATATTGCTCTCAAGATTCAACTGTGTAGTTTTCGAGTCAAACTCATTGACCCATGTTTCATGAGTAGTGGTTCACGAACCTATTTCTCATGAGAATGAATGGTACACTTAGCACTCATTGCGTCTAGGTGATGCTCAAAGAGGTAAAATGTTGGTCCTTCCCAGGGGGTCACCCATCCTAATACTACTCCAACTCAAGCACGCTTAACCATGGAGTTTCCCCAAGGTTAAAACCCACTTAACTTGCTACCCCATTTGCAAAACCTTCAGCAAGTGTTGAGCCTTATGAATTGAATGAGAAATAAGGCAAGGAAACCATCATTTACCCTCATCATCAAGTTCTTGTAAGAGCCTGATATGGTACTATGTGGTAAACAAGAAATATTGAATTGAATGAGAAATAGAGCTAGGAAACCATCCTCCACCTTTGTCATCAAGTTCTTGTCAGAGCCTGATATGGTACTATGTTGCCACAAAAGAAGCCATTCCAAGATAAAATGAAAATCCGAAATTGAATGATCATACCATAACTCAAGGATTAGTATAATATTAAGGATCTTGCAGACTTTGGTGCCTCACACATAACTGTCCATGCCAGCTCATTTACTGCACTGATTCGCCTATGTTTTTCACAACTTTTGCTATGAAACTCTATCAGTTTCTTTCCCTACGAGATTTTGAAGTTTATTGGTACGTGTAGTATGAACACATTAGGAAAGATTTACATCTCCTGTAGATTCTTCTCATTTTCAATTAAGGGTGTGTACATACCTATTGGTAAGCCTCTACGCTTCCGTTGCTATAAATGAGATCTACCGTTTGTATATTTCTGAGTTGCTTCTCTCAATAAATATATTCATTTTAAAGCAGCAGAAGAAAAATATTAAGTAGATGATTTCTTACACAATTTTGACTCTCAATAAATATATTCATTTTAAAGCAGCAGAAGAAAAATATTAAGTAGATGATTTCTTACACAATTTTGACCAGTTACAACAGAATTGTCAAGGCGCAGAGGCATGCACATGTTTAAAAGTTGAATATAATGTTTTGTTAAACTAAAAAAGAAATATAAGATATTTCGAAATAAACTCTGTATGTTGGGCCTGTAAGAAATGCACGATGATTTCCTCTATTTTGCTCTGCTATGATATAACTATAAGGCTTTCCTTGTAGTCAACAAGGAAATCCTGTTTAAATTTAGCTAATTACAGTGCCAGCAGGTCACATAACAAGCATTTAAAATTTGTGGCATCTTTCACCGTAGATGAACATTCTATTTAAGGCTACTTTTTTTTCTGAGTAATCAAATATATTTTCAACCAAAACTGAACCATTTGTTATAATTTGATGGTAACAAATGTTAATATTTAGTTGACATTCCATTTTCGCATAAACAATTTGCATGTGTATGCATTCTTACAAAAAATTAAGAGAAACGGGAAGGGATTGCTTTTCAAAACCACAGAGAAACTTAAGCCCACAAGTTACAATCACATTTTTAGCAGGAAAAGAACTCTTTGAGAGTCATTCTGGGGAAAGCTGTAGAGCTTCACCAATAGAAATTATTGTTTATTACTATCAGAGGCTAGTAGTTAGCATATATCGCCTGCTAAGATCAGATTGTGATTTTGCTTCAGTATTTATTTCATGATCGCTTCCAATGTTTCCGTAGCTTGCCTGTCCACTATCTCTCCAAACATATTAGTGGAGGGCCAATCCTGTAGACATGATTGAGTAAATTTACTTTTTGAGGGCCAAACAAAGGAAATCTGGGGCCTTTGAGACGTTGAAGTGTTTTAGAGATGGGTGAGATACTCCTAAGGGTACTAAGAACTTAGGGAAGGGATGAAAGAATCTAGCAAATGATAAATCTCTACATTAGGAGTTCAAATAGCCATAGGGTATGGATGGAGAAAGCCTCGAAGTATAACAGAACGTCAAGATCGTTATCAATAGAGTCTTTAAAGAGACAGTATAAGTTGGAAGCTAAACACAATCATCGAAGATGTGATTGTTGTCATAGGATTCTTTGATACAAAATTTTTAGGTATAGCCAATTAGGTGTTTGTCTAAAAAATAGAGAGGGTCAATACTAAAAAAAGGGGTTGATCCCCTTTCCAATTCTTCCTAAACAAATGAATTCTAATTAATATTGATGGTATTTTAAATTGAAAAGAAGATTTTGGACTCGTTGTAGGTTATTAAATCCATGCATCAACCCCACAACCCAACTGATGCTTGGGATGGCTTGGAAAGTACCAATTCATGGTAGTCATGAATTTCTACAGTCCATATGAATGATTTTGAGAGTTTTTGGGATTTAAGAGTGTAATTTTTTTGCAACAATGTTTTGGAACAAACTCAGTGATCCATCATCAAGATGGGGAGAAGAAAATTGCAGTGATTAGAGGAACCATTATTGTAAGGCCCAATCATGTTGCTGCCATAGTCACACTTTGTTTGCTTGTGACCCTCGTGTTATTAATTAGTTTTGACCATCTTGGTTGATAACTTTTATGATTCATGGAATCATGCCTTGATAGTCCTTCGCCAGTATTTAGTTATGACTAACCCTAGTGAATGAGTTGGATGATTCTGATCCTATTCCTGATTGTATTGGTGATTGTTGTTATGACTGCAATGTCATTAATTTGCCTGATAATGGAATGTTAAGAGTGCATTAGCATGCATCAAGGAATTCTAGTATGTTTCACGTTAGGAGACCTGAATGTTAAAATGGAGGTTTGTCATTACTTATGTCCTCTTTATTACTATTGTTCATTCTCTCTTTTCAGTGCTGATGCTTCATAATTATCATCCTTGGATTCACAATGTAACTCTTAAGTAGTGACGATGAATTTAGATGCTGGTTTAAGCTTCTTAGTGAAAAAAATTTGATTTTATTATGCATTTGCTTGATTAAGTAAACCTAATATTTGGTGACACCTGTCGCACTTATTGTAGTTGTAACTTGTAAGTACAAATATCTCAATGTTAGTTAAGTGACTAGATGTTATGTGGAAGAAAATGTTAATTGATTCATTGCCACACGCTACTATAGGTACTTTGTCACAATGTTATTTCATGTTGCCTTTAAGAAGTCATTTAAAATGACTCAACATGATTGTGATTAGGTATTGTCTCCGACTCTAAACTTTGTGTATGGTTAAACTCTCTCTCCCCTCCTATCTCTTCTAAACTATGATCATTGATTAGAATGGGCCAGGTTTATCTTGTTTCTAAGTTGATTCATAGGTTGTATGGAAGAATATTTTCATTTGTTAAAATGGAGTTGCTATGTTGTGCACAAGGTGAATCAATTGGTCAACTATGGTGACATATCTAATTTTTATAAATTTGAAATTTTATAAGCTAAGCTATAGACTTGGCATGAGCTTACAACTTACCTTGTATATCCACTAATGTTTAAGATGACAAGGGGACTGATATTGTTTCCCATTTAAAAAGAAACTGGATAAAAAGTTAGATTAAGGTAAAATTTGAGTTTTGGAGAAAGTTTCAATAGTCAAATAGAAAATACACTAGTTTTTGAAGTCTTGAAAGCTTGGGAAGGATGTTAAACAACTCTCAAACTTCAAGTTTGATTTGAGATGGTGAGCCACTATATCTTTGTATTTCATTTTTATGTGATTGATTAATACTCTAGGTTTAAAGAAAAGGATTTGATTGCCTTGCAATTGTGCTTTCAAGAGTTTCGAAACAATTTCACTTTATGTTTATGTTTTAAGGGTGTCATTCCTAGTTTTGTAGAGTATTTATTGGGCCAATCTTATTTGTGGATTTATGATTGGTGAGATCTTGGAGATGACTCATTCTTGTGTTTGGATGTTGTGTTGGCATCATTGCTTGTGCCTTCTATGGTTGGGTGTGACGGTGATTTTGAAATACTTTACAATGTGCATCCACACTACTCTCCCTTTTAAGAACCATTAGTACGTGGTTCTTAATGTGAATCTCCTCCTTTTGTTTGTTCTCAGATGATCTTGTGTGGGCCTTGAAATGAAACGTGCCAGATGTAAGTATGTAAAACCTGATCCTTTGACAATGATCCCAAGCTAGGAGTTTGACTTCAATGTCTCAACTTTTCCATGCATTTGATGATATCATATGGTCATGAGGTAGCAACTTTTGTTGAACTCTAGTTGCCTTGGAGTTGTTCATGACTAAATATTTGGTAATTTGTAGATGGCTTCTCTTGTGTGTGTTTATAATCATTAGAAATGAAAATATGTAATTTTTGAGAAAAACATGTCATTTTAGAAATGCAATTTATAAAGGAGAATTTGTGGGGAAAAACACAAAATGGTGTGGACAAAGGTTGTATTAAGTTGATTTTTTGCAAAATAAATGTAACTTAGTTTAGTCTCTAGCACATTTCAAGTTGTTAAATTTATAGGAAACTTATAAAAATAGTTATTTTAGTCAAAATTTAAAGTGAAAGGGTTTGTGGTAAAAACTTGTAGTTAGACCATACACTTTCTGATAATTCCCAATCCAATAATAGGTGGGACCACAAGATTTCTTGAAAACCCACAGTCAAACCACCAAATGGGCAGAAATCCATGATCCAACCTTGATTTGCATAAAATTGATCTTTTGAATTCCTGGGTGCGCTTTCAAGTGTGTGTCTAAATGACCTTGACATATTAATGCATAAATAAAGTGTAGATGTTGGTTTAATTGATGCCTTTATTGAAATGCTTGCTCCTTGGTGGATTCATTACATAGTAATCTCAAGCCACAATCCAACCCTGATTGGAATAAAACTGATCTTTGCATTCTGCTTGTCCTTCTTAATGTACATCTAGTTGGCCTTGATGCATGATGCATAGGTAAAGTAGATGTCACTTTGGTTGATACATTTGTTTTCTCCTTAGGGGGTTCGTTATATGTTTAAGTAATCTCAATCCACAGTCCACTAATTTGCATAAAATTAAACTTTTGTGATCAAACTCGTCCTTTTGGTTATGGATCTGATTGACCTTGATGCATTAATACATAATCGAGTGTTAATGTTGGTTTAACTAATGCATTTATTGAAAGGCTTGTTCCTTGGTGGATTCATTATATATTGGAGTAATCTCCCTCTTGAAATGCTTGCTCTTTGGTGTATTAACTATATGTTGGAGTTGGAGTAATCTCTCTCTTGAATGCTTGATCCTTGTATCAGTGCATCTAATTGAACTTGATGAATTAATGCATAGACAAAGTGTAGATGTTGGTTTAATCAATGCATTTATTGAAATGCTTGGTCCTTGGTGGATTCATTATATGTTGGAGTAATCTCAATCCATAATCCAGCACTAATATGCATAGAATTGAACTTTCACGATACCACTCATCTTTTGGTTGTCCATATAACAATGTTAGTAACAATGCTTGCTCCTTGTTGATTTCATTATATATTAGAGTTCTCTCTCTCTTGAAATGGTTGCTCCTTGGTGGATGTTGGAGCATACTCTCTGCCCCCTCTCCCTCTCTCTCTACTACCCTCACCTCTCTCTCTCCTTTGGAAGGTTAAATAAATACCTTTGCTTGATTAAAATAGAAGATAAGATAATTATATTGATGTATACATTGAGAAAAGAAATAATTGTTCCTCCTTGTTGAATCCATGTTAACATGATAAAAGAATGAACCTTGTTAGGAAATGAAACTACCTCGATTCATTTAAAATTTCTCCCCCTTTCTTTGTGCATTTTACTTAAAAGGGTAACCTAGGAAATATGTTGGGGGTGGTGTCCTCCTCCTTCCATCTGGTGGAGTTGGATTACTCTTGAGGTGCCTCCTCATCTTTTAAATCTTGCCTTTTACAAAGGTGGGTGAACTACATGGAGATTCATGCTACCCATCCTTTATCATTTTGAACTTGTGGAGCCGCATCAACTGCATAACGTGACAGCATTATAACAGCGACAATAAATATACCATGGCAGCAGCATAAGAGCAATAAAATCTCTCTCTGCCCCACAAAAAATGGCCCTCATAGACTGCCATCCCTGTCCATGAAACACCATGGAACATAACAATTACATTCCATTGCCAGCCAAACTGTCTCTTGTTCCATTTATTCAAAAGGTTTTTTACATTCTGTTTCAGTAAGTATTTATGAGCGCTCTCTCTCTCCTCCCCAAAAAAATGACCCTCAGACTCCCATCACCATCCCCAAAGTATCATGTAACATAGCAATCATAAATTTGCATTCCATTACCACCTGAACTATCTCTTGTTTCATCTATTTAAAGGGTTTGACAACCTGTTTCAGTAGTATTTATGAGCCCAAATCCAGAATTTGGCAAGTCCTGTTCAGAGTTTTACTTCTACTGAGTTTGTCAAATCTACATTGGAAGTCTGTAGAGTCATTGGGCTTTTTATTTATTCCACAATATTGTATATTTTGTTGGACAGGTTAAGGTTGAAGAGGGTTTACTTGGTTTGAGAAGCAAGTTGTGTGCTGGTATCGTTTACCCCACACAAGAATATTCTATTACGTGTCAGTAAGAATTGGAAGTAATTTTTCAAACCTTGCTTCTAGGGCTGTAACAGCCATTTGTTAGAGTTTTTCTGGATTTCTTTGCTGAAGAGTACTTTATTTCCCCCGTTAAAGATCATTTATTTTCACATATGCTCTTTCTGCTCAATAATAATGAAACCTGAGTACTTGTCCCCTAATTCTAAGGATGAGGATCAGCTCACGTCATATCCCTACCCTAGCTGGGCTGACCCAGCAAGGCTAAACGGTTTTATTAAACATCACTACTAATATTTATTTAAATAAAATATAGATTATAATAATAAAATATAAAATTTAGCAAAAATTATATTTGAATTTTGGGCACCCAAATTTGGGACCTTGGCACCTGCATAGTTAGTAAATAAGTGTGTTTTACTGGCAGTGGAAGATATCTGGAAAATCAGTATGGATCTAGGAAATTTTCCTGAGGGTGTTAGCTGGAATGAAAACCCTAGCCACCTGTTAAGGTGAGGACAACAACCTTAACCTGGTTCTACGCTTCTGCAATCTTAATCTGATCTGAATCCCTTGTTTAACCTTGCAAAATACTTCCTACCAGGTCTGATCACAATTGATTGGATTGGAGGACTTGTCAGTCACTTCCTGCAGTCACTTGACATATTTTTAGTGGCAGATACATGTGCATCAGCATAGAGCAGAATTAGAGTCTAGAGGAGAGGCGAACTACATCATTCATCAGACCCAGTTCAGCAAGTCCAGCAATTACCAGGTACAAAAATCATCATGCCTAGAGTAACCACACTACAATCTGCAGTAAATCCACCGAGCATAAGTCAGTTCCAGATCTGATGTAAAAGATCCACATAATAAACTAGCATCCCGTGGTCCACTTTCAATGTCTGGCTGTGGTTGCATTAGAAGAGTCTTCACTACAGAATCAAAGCACCCATCCAGGCCCCTGGGAGTTTAAAGACAAAAATTTGAAGGTGTTGCTCTATCCAGTTGAATCTCTGATATCAGATCTCACAAGATGGCGTTAAACAGCTCCTAATCATCCATAGGCGACTGTAAGGGTCAGTTTGGATGATAGATCCCCAGGGCAACTGGATAACCAGCTAGTTCCAATCAGATTACTGTAACAAGCACCTCCTTGCTTTGATATGAATACAGTCATGTAAACAATTGATATTTCTATTTGAATAAAAAAGTCAGAATTATTTCAAACAGTAATGCAGATTCCCTGTGTTAACTGTTATTTCTGAGCAAAGAGCAAACCTCTTCGGTAGAAAGTGCATCATTTGAACTGAGATAGTAATTTACATTTTGTGGAGTGATCAACCTTACGACATTTCAGCACATAACCAAGGAACAAGGAAGGAGCATTAAAAGTAACTTTTGACCATTCAACTTGTAACTACATGGGTCAGAGGCAAGCCACTTGCTAATCCCATGATTGGAGGAGCTTTTATTGGGAAAAAATAAAATGAGGGACCTTAAAAAACCCATGTTTGAGTTGATAACAGCAATGCTCAAACACCTGCAAATGAGATTGAAAATCAAACTCCAGTTAAGAAGTGATGCAATGTGGCCATTTTTACTCACCACAGGACAGGCCATCTTGATAAGTTTTCAGGAAATCCTCAAGAAAAGCGTAAGAGGCTTAGAGACATCATTGAACAGAGCTGCAACAAAGATGATGTTGGAGAAACAAGTACTTCTGCAAGAGTGAAGAAAATGATGACAGACTAAGGAACCACCCAAACTTCTTGTACCATTCAAAAGTTGGCAGAAACGTTGGTCTCCTCAATGACTGTCACAACTAACACCTCTAGCCTTCTTCCAGAGAGAATCTTTGAAGGGAAATATAAAATGCAGATCCAATATTAAAATCATGACAAGATCACCTAAGAAACTTAAAAAATAGGCTAATCTTTGTTTTATCCTGACTTGCAGGTACCCAACTTTTTTGCTAATGATAAACGAATGCAGAAGAATACTAAGATGAGTACCAATTGCCTCCACTATTTCATTTTGACATTGCTTGTTAGTATCACACTGTTATGTTTCAACTTTCAAGCGAGTAATTCCCTGTTGATAAGTGTGTGATGGCGTTAGGTTGTTCATTTGGATTCCCGGTTGCCCTCCTATCGCCTAAAACCATGAACAGCTTCTAATGCAGAATGTAATTTATATTTGTAACATCCTGTTAGCATCTTCCCTCTCTACAGATATTTGCCACAATTTTAGTATCATGCCTTGTGAATTTATATTGTAATTGTTACCTATTTGATATCCATAGTTTACAATATGTTCACCACAGTGACACGTCCTTGTAATGGGATTTCCCTCATTATTGATTTTCTAATTTGTGCGTATGTGTTGTCAATAATCCCACTTGCATAACAATTGCGAGAGGCAGTGCTTTGTCAATCTAGAAGCAGACTTTGGGCTATGAGTTCCAGGGATCACATGTTAGAATCCTCCATCTTGTCAATAATCCCACTTGCATAACAATTGTGAGAGGCAGTGTTTTGTCAATCTGGAAGCAGACTTTGGGCTATAAGTTCCAGGGATTGCATGTTAGAATCCTCCATCTCTGTAGTGCTAACATTGCCAGTGGTTCCCATATTGTGGTCATGGGTGCTCTATGTTATTCATGATTTACAAGATAGTGATGATAGCAGCATATTCCAATGATGGGATATTGACACATTCCATATTAATACTCTCCTATTTATGGGCTCAGATGGTTATTTTATGTAGTTCAGAATGGTGTGCTATTAGAAGGATACACTGTCTTGATATATATTTGCATTCTCTCCTTTCAAAGGTACACAGTATGAGTTTGATACCCTCCAGTCATGGAATTTCATGTAAAATATGGTTTCCCATAGGCTACAAAAATATATGGATATTCAGCATTTTCAATTTAATACAATATCAGATATGTTTGGCTACTTTAAAGTTTCATATGTTATTTCTTGTATATTTTCTATAATTACTCTTTTGAGGACTATACATATTTGTACCATCCAAACCAAAACCTTGGCCCCCATCCCGAAAACAAATCCCCCCGTATCAAGACTCCATGCAGCATAGAAAAATGGTCTATAGAATAGAACTGTCTTGAACGCAAATTAATTGCATTCTAAAGCCCTGGAGAACAAAACAAAACAATTGTGGCAAGAATGAGGACCTCGGACTAACGATATCCTCACAATTTGAAAATAAAAAGATAATTCCTTTTTACAATCACACCTCAGAAGAAGATTGACTGCTTTGAAGATCGAAAAGTGGTAATCTTACATTGAATAAATGAAAAATTCATTGGGATATAGAGACACCTCAAACCCCAGAACATGTTTAGCTGTCTGAATATGCTTATGACAGTCCAAACAAAATAATCATTCAAATTGCTCTATAAGACAACAGACTGTCGCATACGTCAAGAGCCTGAAAATACTGAGGAATCTGTAAAGTAAAATACAAACCCCCATTCCGCACGCATTACAACCATCCATAACTCCTTAATAAACCCTGTAACTTCTTCCGAGAACGAGAGAACACGAAGACGACAATGGCCACGGTCCAAGTAAAGGAACTACCTCCCAAAAACTTGAACTTATGAGTCCACTCAGGAAGTTCCGCCCGCATTGCTATAGCTACCAGCAATGACACAAGTGCAAACACCAAAAACATTTTTGTAATGGGTTTTATCAACGAATCCTGCAAAGTAAGAAAAAAAATCCAGAAATCCAGTTCATATCATAGAGTGCCCTAACCTTTAACTCCAAATAATTGCCACTTCTTAAGTCGAATACATGGAAATTCCAAATACCCAATTAATCTATAATCATACGCTCTCCGTATGATACCAATTTAATTTTCCGAAAAAATAAGTCATCTAATCCCCGTATTGATTGGAAACTTGGAAAAATCCAAAAACCTAATTATTTTGCAATCATTTACCCAATATGTTTTAATCAATACTTTAAACAAGTTCAAAAACCCAAATCCTCTTTAGTCATCGGCACCCACATGACCCATTTATATTTAATTAAACACTTCAAATAACTAAGAAACCAAATTCATCGGTAATCAGAAAACCCCATATAGCCTAAATTTTGGCTGCAAACTAGAAAAAACCACGAATCCAAAGACATCTCAAAGATTAAACAGGGCCGATGCAAGAACCCAATTTAGCTCTGATCATGCGAATAGAAAGCTGGAATGTGTACATACCTTAGGTTCGCCATCAATGCAGACTTGTTTTCCTCTGTATGACAGCATGGAGAGGCCGTTTTTAGGATTGTACCTGATAGGTAGGCCTCGACCTGATGAGGGATTGAAGGCATAGAGAGCCTTGAGGCCATAGTCATCCATTATCTGTAACAGATCAAGCTTGTCTTCATCCCACCCACCAAGGGGGCATTTCAATACATGAAGGGGTCCTTGTCCTCTCACATAAAGGTGCACTTCGGCCTGTGGAACTGGTTTCCTTGTTTCCGATTTGCTTTCAGTTATAACCTCCTCCGTAATGATGTCGTCTTCCATACCTCAATAACTCAAATAATCCAGAACTCAATTGGCTGCCCAGCAGCTAAAAAAGAGCAGCGAATATTGGCTCGGTACATAAGCATAAAACTCACGCAAATCAAATAAAATAACTCAATAATGGCGCTTTACATGGGAGAGGCGACGGAGAGCCCAAAGTGCTTTCAAAAACGAAATATTAAATTAAATTATTATTATATTATTATGTTATAATTAATATTAGCAATTGCACCTTGGTGTGCAATGGGTATGTCTAAAGAGGTATGTAAGGTGAATTAGTACTAGCATTTACACCCCAATGAGGTGCAATGATTACGCCGATAGTCAGATATAGTTTGGGTAATTTATTTGGAGGTCTGAAAATTATAGATAAAGAACGAGTGGAACTTAATTTGTACTAGCAAATTGTGTGAAATGTATTTGAAGGTCAAATACTTTATACTGTAGGAAAACGATTTACTTAAGAAATCAATCAAATACATTACATTTGTTGTTGATTGTTGAGACATCTTCTAAACACAAAACCGACTATTTCCAAATGACCATCTGTACTTTAGGCATGTCATCTTAGAATCCTTATTCCATGGCTTAATCAATTGCTAACCATTGGTTAGATTAGTTATTTCATCTACTACTATACTCAACTTTCAAACTAATGACCAACCCCCAAATTAACATTAAGTCAAAATGTAACTGATATATTTGAATTTTATATAAAAATATGATGTAAAGCCAAAAGCTTAGGCCAAAGGCAACATACAAAAAAATATTTTTTGCTACAAACATGAGATTTCCAATTCTAACTATAGTATCATTTGAAGAAGCATAACTTGCCAAATTCGCAAATTGTCATTGAGATCTAAATGTGAGAACTAAAAATTGGTCCCATAAGTAGCAAGTGGGAATCATAGAGTGGCACTAGAAAAGGGTAATTGAAATATATTATGAAGTGCAGGTGATTTCATAGGTGTGAGAAAGGATATAATGAACTGGTATGCCTTGGAGAGGGGTAGGATGGAAGCATTTAAGGAAATTACAAGGGCTCATGTGACAAGCGGTGAGGTTGAGGACGTGAACTTCGAACTAAATTTAGATGAAGTTGTCATCATGTATGGCAATACAATTGTTAAAAGAAAGGTGTGAATGATCCCAATAATAGATAATGAAGGTTAAGTGGCAGATTGCGGAAGATTTACCCAAACAACAAAAAATCATCAATGCAAAAGGCAATACACCTTCATGATGTCAACACAAGGCAAATGTTTATAAAAGGGTAGAAGTCGTGGTAGATGAGTCAACTTGTGTTGTTTGTCTCTACGAGATGAAAAGGAAATTTGGACATGTTAATTATGTTATCCTTGTTTTCATTTTGAGAGAAAACAAGATAACCCCTACGAATTTTTGAATTCGGTATCATTTCTCTAAGGTTATTTTTTGACGCATATTTCTCATCTCATTTGTCATCTTGGAATTTCATCCTATTAGTTTAAAATTTCAAATTTTAACTTAGAAAGATAAATTTCATGTTTTGGTGTCATATCGGGTTTTAAATCCAATTTTACACCTTTAAAGTCTTTTTGGTGTTAATAGAACCTATAAGCCCAATTTACACCATTTAGGGCATTTTGGTGTAAATCGAACTTATAAGCCCAATTTACACCATTTAGGGCATTTTGGTGCAAATCGGATCTATAAGTTCGATTTACACCATTATGAAGTATGTATTGGTAATTAATGATTTGAGAGCCTGATTTAAATTGGGTTTCTTTTTTCCTTTATTATCAATTTGTTTCTTTCTCATCTTCTTTGTTGTGTGGTGATTATTTTTGCACCAGAGCTATTATTTCTTATGATCGATTTCATCTTATCGGGGTATGTATTTATGCTTGCCACTTTGTGATTTATCATAGTTGGATTTTAATATTATCAATACACATCAAAAAAATTAAGTTCGGTATGCATATTGTTAATATTAAAACTTGTATTGTACAACCTGAGTTGGCCTAGTGGTGGATAACTTATACTCTTGAAATAGAGGTCACAAGTTCTAATTCCACAAAGGGGGTAGGGTATGTACACCTTATCGGCTTCGGCCCATTACCTATCAAAAAATTAAAAATAAAAAAAATATTAAAACTTGTATTATCAATCGTATTCAAACCCTATTTTTAGTGTGAGGTCAAGTTTTAGACCAGACACACACCAAAGCCTCGGCTTTGATGTGTTTCGGGCCTCAAATTGACCCACATCATTATTTTATTTTGTGTATTTGAGATGCCCTTGGCTCGGTGGATGGCGGTATTGTGACCCCACTATGCACCAGAGTCTTTTTCTCCAACGTGTATGTCGGGGCCATGACCTTGTCATACATAGTGTTTTTATTGTTGTAACCTTCCCTTGGTGCAAGGCGGGATGGTAACCCCACCATGCACCGAAGCTTTGCTCCATGGTGCATGTCGGGGTTATAGCTCTAACCCGCACCCAAAGTGAACTTTCCAGGTGTGAGTTGGGGTTATAAATCTAACTAGCACCGTTTTATATTCGACTTGCATTTTTGTGGTATGAAGTGCATATCGGGTTTATAACCCCAATATGCACCTTCATATTTTGGTTTTCCCAAGTGCATATATGGGTTATAAACCCAATATGCACCTCTTTGATTTAAGATTTTTAAAAAGTGCATATCGGACTTATAAGTCTGATATACACCTCTTTTATGATTGTTGTTTTTTCTTAAGTGCAAATCAGACTTATAAGTCTGATATGCACTTTTTTCTGCTTTCACTTATTTTAGGTGTTAATCAGACCTATAAGTCTGATTTGCACCTAATCCACACACTTACAAATTAGTGATTTTTAGCCAATTTGGGATCAATCAGAGATTTTTGTTCTACCAAAATGGGAATCTTGTATCCATGAAAGGAGGCTAATTGACTCAATATGGTGATGAACTTTTTAGTGCTGCAATGCAATTATTTTCAAATGACGGAGCCATCACTGAGTAAAAGAATAATGAAGTTTAAAAAGCAAGAGATTCATCCAGTCTTTCCTCCCTCTTCTGTATCATCAAATATTGACAATATCAGAGATACGGAGATTGGGCATGTAAACCTTGAAGAATTCTTGAAAACAGTTAGAGAGCCACCACTGTCCTACAAAATGGAGCCCACCATCAACAATGGAATTTCATTTGGTGGTAGCCTTTCCCATGTCAGCACATAATCCTGAATTTGTGTTAGCCCTAGCTAACAGATATGATCCTGCAACTAGATTAGTGAAAGACGCAGATGGGAAAAAGACTCTCATCAAACTTGATGAAGACTTCTTTAACACAATTTTAAGTGTTTTTCCATAGATCAATATGTTCATATTTATATGCAATCAGTTGTGACCTACTATGACCATAATTCAAATAAGTGTAGGAATAACATTAATGGCAATTGGTTGAAGACTCCTAGGTCTACAATTGCAAGGTGGCCTGAGACTCTTCCTTGCAGTGATTTCATTCAGGAGGTCAATGATCTCATTACTCTTCTTAGCAGGATAAAAGACCTCCCAACTTCTAACACTTACTACAAATGGATATATCAATACATTCACATTATTAGACAAAGAGGCAGATATACTGGGGCAAGAAAATTGCAGATGCTTTGTGTGAATAATTGACACCCTAATCTATGTTAGCATTCTCTAGAATAAACAATGGTGTGAAGATGTAGCATAAAACTATGTGATTACACATTCACACCATTGGTTTAATCTATGCTAGCATTCTTTGGAATAAGAGCTTGACATGGTTGGGGTTGGGGGGATAGTGTGATGGAGAAGGAGGTGGATTCTTCAAATTGGGTAGATGGAGGGATGGTAGTTTCATGAAGCTTAAAGGATTGAGGTTTGTCTCGATTTGGAGGGGATAGAAGTTCAACTTGGGTATATGGAGGGATGGTAGTATCATGAAACTTAGGGTATTGAGGGTTGTCTTAATTTGGAGGGGATGGAGGTGGATGGAGGAATTGGGGAGATTGGGGAATTTTGTTTTGAGGTGGGGATTTTGTCTTCTTTGCTAGTATTTTTTGGATAAAATTATGGAGAAGGGACTTGGAGCATGGAGATGATGTGGATTTTGGAGGATGAGGATTATGTGGATGTTTGGGATTAGATGGAAGATTGGGATTATGGATCGAGGGATTAGGATCAAGGTTGGTAACTATGGTGTAAAGGATTTGGATGGTGAATGGATATGATGGAGGTATTATAAAAAGATGGGAATTGGGATTTGGATGGGGGAAAAGACGAGGACATACATATAGGATCAGAGGGGTATGTTGATGAGGGATAATACAAACACATGGAAGTGGAAGAAGATAGATTTTCCTTGTCAAAGCTAGGGGAAAGATAAGGGATGTGAGACGAATTGCGACTGACTTGGTAAGTGGGTTAGGGAGGGAGACATGAGCAGGTGGAAGTTGGATAGCATTGAGGCATGCATGAGTTGGATGGGCATGGTTGAAAGGGTGATCCTTGAACTTCCACAACCATTTCCTCAAACCAACCCATGATGTTTGAATGTGGGTTTTGAATAGCCAACTTTTGCTTTCGTGAGTGCATATAGACCATGCAAGGGTAACCTTAAAATGATGAGAAATGGGTGACAAGTTGGAATTGAATGGATAAACTTAATCAAGAAAAGAAATGAGATGATGTTAGATGAAGATGTGGACTAGGACTTAGCAACTTTGAATTTGATTTAGGATTCGATTTGATTTGCTTGGATTGGACTGGGTTTGATTTGATTGGATTGGATTGGTACTTGGATTAGGACAAGATTTATTTGGATTAAGATGACACCTTAGCCCTTGGATTAGGACTTAGATGAGGTAAGAAATTGATGATGTGAACCACAAAGGAAGGTGACAACCAAGCTAGGTGAAATTCAAACCCTTGGATTAAGGTACAATTGATCAAGCCTTCTTCTACTCAAGATAGACTTACATTCTTAAAAAAAATAGGGCAAAAGTATTAGGGTTTTGATCAACCCAAATGATTAAGCAAGGGTACTTGGGGTAGATTCTTTCCCAAGCACAAAAGCCAATTGCAGATTGATTGAAGATAAAGGTCTAAATCAAACTTTTGCAAAGTGTTGACCTTGGATTAGGATTGATGATTGATGATTGATGATTGGATTAAAGGATTGATTAGGTTGATGTGCTAAGTCCTCAATGATTATGGAAGAATGAATTGATGATAGGCAAAAGAAGGTGAATGTTACCCGAGACTGGATTAATAATTGGCTCGGGATATCAGTTGAGAATTGACAATTATTTGGATGGATTAAAATTGATTGGGGATTTGACTCAAGCGGATACGCTTAAATAAAAGCGAAGATGCTAAAATATTGTGACATAGACGCTGAAATATTGGGACGGGGACACTAAAAATTGGGACAGAGATGGTGAAACAGTGAGGTAGAGACGCTAAAGGACAATTTTGACTGGGCAGAGACGTCAAAGGATAGTTTCGACAGTTTTAAGTAAAAATTTTGAATGGGGTTTGGTCAAACTTGGTCAAATTTGGAGAATTTTTAGTCTTGTCTACTCTTGGCAAGAAAATATCAGACAATGAAGACACATTGGCCCAGGATAAATGCTTTATAATAAGGGTAAAAGTGATTGGGGGCCTTGATTATCCCAGTGACAAAATGCAAATGAAGACACATCAAGCATACATCCTAGGCTAAAAAATGGAAACCATTAGATGGGCCTCTCGCATAAGTGATACCTCAAACAAGCAAACAGATAGAGATTCTAGTAGTAGCTCCCCTCCACGATACTCACTTTTTGGGCATTACCAAATTTTCTTACTCCAAAGATCTGAAGATCTTTTAACCGAGGGATTTTTGTCTCATCTTGAGTGGGTACATGAGAGGTAACTTCAAGGTATGATCCACACTCCCTGCACCACAAATGTAGGTTTTGGATTACTACAATGAGGCTCTTAGTACAAGACTATATTTTCGAGCATCCATATACACTCTCTCCCTCGATAGAACACAGGTACTGGGGAAGTCGGCATAGGTAGGCAATTAGCACCCGTCGTGAGGACTTTTGTCCCACGTGTTTTATATAACGACTGAGAGGTGACTCGGCTAAGAGCCCATTACCGCTTGGGTCATTCTCCCCTCATTGGCCTTATGGGCTTCTTGGGGGGACAAACACTCAATCTATAAAAAGAAAAATCGAGCATTGCTAACACTTTTCTTATGCACCCAAGATTATGAAAATCAGGGGGAGAGGATGGTGTGTTGGCGATTGGGACCGCTCTATACAAGTGCAAGCACACAAGACACGAAATACAAATATTTTTTTTAATCCCACAAAAATATGTTTCCTAAGATAAAAGATGAAAAATAAATCTAAGCTAGCGAGAAATTAATATTTCCTTTGTCAAACGTCTTGCAAAAGTGATTAATAGTTTCAGTTCTTGGTCTTGGACAGACGAAAAAGTTGCAAGGATAGAGAAAAGTTAGCAAAAATTAAAAATTAAAAACTTACAGTGGAGACGCTAAAGTGCAGGCACAGATGATGAATCATCTATGCAAACACCAATTGAGGTTTTGTACAAAAAATGATTAGTCTGAAAATTCAAAACTAAAAAATAGATAATAAGCGAGAAAAAAAGTACCCGTTGTCACAAAAAAGTGTGCACCCTTGATGAACTCTCAAGCTCATCAACCTTGTGACACATTGAAAAAACCTCCAAGTGTTGGACCTTGCATAATACGAGGTTGAGTCTTTGGAGAAGGCCGACTTCCTTTCCAATCTGATAAATCCTAATCTATTGATCTGAGGGAGGGAAAGAGGAAGAAGGAATGCTTGAAAGGGAAAAGCTTTTCTCCTAGATTGAATTATGATCTCCCTGCCTATAACTACATAAAACACAAATAAAACGACTCAAGGATGCACAAAAATCATATCCAATTTAGTTTCCTAAGTGAAGAGTGAAGGTTGGAATTCTTAAAAATGGCAAGAGGAACTAAAATAGTTCACAGGTGACATCCAAAGAGAGATCAACACAATCACTTACACTATAGAAAATCAAAATAATGCATTCAAACAAAGAGGTAAAAGCATTACACAAGTTGTAAGAACTGGAAGAAGGCAAAAAAAGTAAATTTTATTCATATGAAGGCAAGACAACTTTAGAGACACAAAAAAACATAAGTTTTTTCAGAAGAAAGAAAGAAGATCCCTATAACGGGGTTAAAAAATTGCCTTTATAGTTCAGGCATAACTTAGATGAATTACAGTTAAGAAACCCTAACTCTACCAGGGTTAGGTTACAAAATATTAAAAAAGGAAGATCAAATCAAAAGATTGATCTGATAGCATGTATATCATCTCTGCAAATGTCTATCCCACTGGGGAAAAGCAAAATATCCCTGCAAAAGAAGAAATACCTGCGCAAGATATGTCTGAGTACACTTTGCATAACCAAAAGTCTCCATTCCACATTGAAGAGTCGCAAGTGGCATCTAGAATCAATATGCAGGGTCAATTCTGAAGTAACGACAAAAATCCTCGATGGTTCGATCAAAATCCGATCAAATATCGGCCACTTACTAGGTCTACAATCAGTCGTTTGAACAAATCATAAAATTTACCCTACACATGAAAATTTGAATTATGGCCCTTCGATCTCCCATGGCGAGCGTAGATGGACGTGCGAGATCACGCCACATAGCCCCCAAAAGGGATCAAAAAGAGTTTAAAACATGGTCATTGATCGACCCCTTAAGTGAAAATCCACGGTTGCCAATGTCCAATGTGGCGGGTTGGGTCCACCTTTCCGATCACTACTTCACGAGGGTTGAAAAGTCAATGCCTTATGTCTTCGTGAAATGATGAAAGCTATCGCCATTTTGTGGCCTTTAAATCTCCTTTGTATTATATCGTTGCAAAGAAGCAAAAACCCCTTGTGACTAGCCCCACTTGAGCTCCTTTATCGTTAATTCATCGAGGGGGGCCCACCACGGGCTTGTATCGATGTGAAGTAGAAAAATCTTTTTGTTGCCTTCATTAGTTTGGTCGAAAAGGATCTCCGCCATGTCGCAGGTTGGGTCCCACCTAAGATTAAGAGCGTCGCGAAATGGCGACAACCGCTAATACTATCATTGCATTTCGCATTCTCGCAGGGAGGGGCCCACCACTTTGTTATGCCTTTGCAAAACCGCAAAGACTCTTGTCTTTCCGCTAGCCAATAGGAGAAAAGGGAGAAATCGGCCCTGCCACGCGTGAAAACTCTTTAGTCAGTATGTTTTAAGCAATTTGACCGGTGAACCTAGTCAACTCAAAATTATAAATTTAGAGCCTGAATTGATGTAAAGGCATAAAAGCCTTAGGGTTTAGGGTATAGGGTTTAGGGTTTAGGGTTTAGGGTTCACTTATAGGGTTTTTATTAGGTTTTAAACAAGGTTTTCTTAGCCAACTGGGTTTTCTCAAATCGATAACTTTTAGGGCTAAGGTTGAGGGGAATTTAGTCAACAATACCCAAGTGGAGACGCTGAAGTATGCACAGACATTGATCCATGAATTGAGGTTTGCGCAGACATTGATATGTGGATTGAGGTCTGCATGAACGTTGATCTATGGATTTAAGTATGCGCAGACATTGATCTATGTATTGAGATTTGCCTAGATGTTGATTTGTGGATTGAGGTTTACGCAGACATTGATCTATGGATTGAGGTTTGCGTAGACATTGATCTATGGATTGAGGTTTGCGTAGATGTTGATCTATGGATTAAGGTTTGCGTATATGCTAATCCATGGATTTGATAGCTTAATGATGAACGAATAGTACCAAACCGGTACTGAGAGGGGGGGTGAATCAGTACAGGCAAAAACTCAACCTTAAACCAGTTTGTCAATTAACACTTATGCACTGACAGACAAACAGCAGCACCGGTCCTTCAACAGAGTTCAACCAACAGAACCCAGTGTAACTAAGACGAGCAAAGACCGGTTGACACTTATCTTCTCATATAATCTAGCTCTTCATTCCCATTTCACTCTAATGCATGAACAAACAATCTACCATCAAAGATGTACATATTACAACAAGATCAACATGCATCACCACTTAATTAGAAAACAATCATAACATCACACATGACACACATATTTTTCACGTGGAAACCCAACTGGGAAAAACCACGATGGGGATGAATACCCACAAGCTTGTTTTTTAACTCTTTGGAAATCCGCTCTGTTAGGAGCCTTGTCTGGTTAAAGACACATACAATAGGTTCTGTTAGGAACCGATCCTATTAGGGATCACCCGATTAAGGGATGGCTACAATACCCGGTTAAGGATTAAACCCTGTTAAGGGTACCTTGTTAGAGGATTTCAAGAACTCAATAGCTAAAGGATATCAATGACTCAGTAGCTTCGAGTTACCTTGTTAGAGGATTTTCAACAAGCCGGTTAAGGCTACCCTGTTAGGGGATTTCACAATTGTTGAAGTAGTTATAGATCAACAGGTATATCAATGACCTGATAATAGCACTCAATGCCAATGCAGATCCGCTTAAGCTCCTCTTCACCTTTTGTACTTACACTCTGCAGATGTGACTTCTCTCCTCTGGTTTGGCAAGAATCACGTATCTCTTCTCTTAGATACACACCCACAACTTTTTCCAACAAAACTCTGAAAGAATCACAACATTGACCTTATAGAAAACAGTTAGGTCGGAAGCATAAACCCTAAACCCTAAACCTAACAGGTTAAGAAATTCAAACGGTTCAATCCTGACCGTTGATCATACTGTATTGAATGCAACAGTCTTGATCCAATCTCAAGACATTCTCCATCATTCGTTTTCCACCGATTTCATGGCGGCTGATAACCCATCACACGTTATCATCGTTTACAGACTTTGCACATTCCCGAGCTAGATAGGAACACTCTTCTTTATGCAAGATCCTTCACGCACACAAGGCTTACGTGGCAACACTATCTGTTCTTCGTTATCATGCTAACTTCATCACATAAAGATCACCAATTGAGTCACACAGGCTTAAGATACTCCAACCGGAAATCCTGAAGTGGAAACTACCTACCAACCGGTAGTCATCCAATGCTTCCATGTGTCGGTTCCCATGACTACATACCGGTTCACCTTGGCATGTCGGTTCACCTTGAACAAATATACCGCTTTACTTTGGCATATATACCGGTTCTCACATATGCCGGTTCTCTCTTCATATCACATATTGACATCAATGACAACATACAATATCATTATGTCCTCATACCGGTTCACATAATGCCAACAATCTCCCCCTTTGGCATTGATGACAATATACAAAGATGTTTTTCTGCAAACTCATCTTCTCCCCAATTTCTGCAGATATCTTCTCCATCTTCTCCACACACTTCTTCTCCCCCTTTGACAACAATGCCAAAATGGAGGCACAAACATCCCTGTTCCATTATGTTGCTCCCCCTGAGGAGTAGCATCCTTCAACACATCAATAAAAAAAAAATGACTGTGCAATACGTGACTGGTGTGGAGCATATGCTTTTAGTTCACCTCTTGAAGGGGCAATACCCCTAATTCACCTCTTAAGTATGTAAATGTAGTCTTTGGAAGAGACTTGGTGAATATGTCTGCTAACTGCTCCTTACTGGAAACATGCTCCAGTGCAATCTCTTTGTTCTGAACCTTTTCCCTCAAAAAATGATACTTAAGCTCAAAGTGCTTGGTTCTAGAATGTAAAACCGGATTCTTAGAGATATTAATTGCACTAGTATTGTCACAAAATATGCTTAGAGTTCAGATATAGGAATTTTGAAGCCATTCAATACATGCTTCATCCAAATTGTCTGAGTGCAGTTCATGAAAGCTGCAACATACTCCGCTTCTGCTGTAGACTGAGAGATACAACTCCGCTTATTACTCATCCAGGAAACCAGTCTACCACCAAGGAAGAATGCACCACCGATTGTGCTCTTCCGGTCATCTACATTACCAGCCCAATCAGCATCTGCGAACACTTTCAAGTTGAAATCCTTGCTATATGCATACCACAATCCATAGTCAACAGTTCCCTTCAGATACCTAAAAATCCGCTTGACTGCAAGCAAGTGGGATTCCCTTGGACTTTTTTGGAACCTTGCAGTAATGCCAACTGCATGTGCAATATCCGGTCTGCTATGCACTACATAATGCAATTTACCAATCATTGATCGATATTCCTTCTCATCAACCAATGCTGAGTCATCCTATTTGGATAGTTTACAATCGGTCACCATCAGTGTACCAACCAGTTTGCTATCTTCCATGCCAAAGGTCTTCAACACCTCTTTGACATACTTGGATTGAGTGATAAAGATTCCATCTCTTATCTGTTGGATCTATAGTCCAATGAAGTACTTAATCTCCCCTATGAGTGACATCTCAAACTCTTTCTTCATCTCATCTGCAAACTCATGACTCATCTTGTCATCTCCACCAAAGATAATGTCATCAACAAATACCTCACAGATCAGGATCTGATCTCCTTCAGACTTCAAGTAGATATTGCTATCTTCACTTGTTCTCTCAAATCCAATTTTCACAAGATGGGAATGCAGGCGTTCATACCATGCTCTAGGTGCCTACTTTAGACCATATAAGGCTTTATGTAACCTACACACCATGTCATTGTCTTCAGATAGGGCAAACCCATCTGGTTGCTCTATATACACCTCCTCTTCAAGTACGCCATTTAGAAATGCAGATTTTACATCCATTTGATATACTTTGAAGCCTTTAAAGGCTGCATATGCTAGAAGCATACGAACTCCTTCCAATCTGGCTACAGGAGCAAAGGTTTCACCATAGTCTTCTCCTTCTTCTTGGGCATATCCTTTGCACACTAGTCTAGCTTTGTTTCTAATCACCGTGCCATCCTCGTTCAGCTTGTTTTTGAACACCCATTTGGTGCCAATGACATTTTTATGTTCCGGTCTGGGTACCAAGGACCATGTGCCATTTTTCTCTATCTGATCAAGTTCCTCTTCCATTGCCTTGATCCAGTCTTCATCTTTATGAGCCTCTTGGAATGACTTAGGCTCAAATTCAAAGATCAAACATGAGTTTTCTCTAATCTTTCTTCTTGTAAGGATTCCTGCATCCTTATCTCCTATGATCTGCTTAGGATCATGATTCAGCTTGACATATCAAGGAATAGTCTTGACTGGTTCTTCTTGCTTTTCCTCTTCATCCTCATCTTCATCAATATCAACATTCACCGGTTGAGGAACACTGTTACTGGTACTTGGTTGACTGACAACCGGTTCCCAAAAGGTTGCAACTGGTTCATTTACAGCTTGCTCACTGCCTGTTTCTTCCGGTTTCTCAGAGATTTCATCAATTCTCACATTGATACTTTCCATAATTCTCTGAGTCCTATTGTTGAAACACTTGAGAGCTTTACTCTTGGTGGAATATCCTAGGAATATTCCCTCGTCACATTTAGCTTCAAACTTGCCCTGATGTTCACTCCTCTTGATGTAATATTTGCTACCAAATACCCTAAAGTAGCTAACCACAGGTGTCTTACCGGTCCAATACTCATAAGGAGTTTTATCCTTACCTTTCTTGATGAGTACTCGGTTCATTGTGTAGACTACAGTGCTCACCGCTTCTCTCCAAAAGGTGTGAGCTACCTTTCCTTGAATCAACATGGTTCTAGCTGCTTCAACCATAGTTCGGTTATTCCTCTCTGCTAGGCCATTCTGCTGTGGAGCCCAGGGTGCAAATAAATGCCTCTTGATGCCATATTCTTCACAGTACTTGTTGAATTCATCGGAAGTGAATTCCCCTCCTTGATCAGTTCTCAGGTACTTGATCCTTTTACCGCTTTCCTTCTCCACTAATGCTCTGAAAGATTTAAACTTTACAAAGGCTTCAGACTTGTCTTTCAAGAATGTGACCCACATCATTCTTGAGCAGTCATCGGTGAGAATCATGAAGTACCTATCACCCTGCACACTCCTAGTTTTCATAGGACCACACAAATCAGTATGCACAAGATCAAGCAAGTTGTCAGCAGTGAAAGAATTACCTTTAAAGGTTGAGGAAGACATTTTCCCCAATTGACACTCTCTACACAAGGTATTATCTGGCTTGCTTAGCACCAACAACCCTCTAATTGCCTTGATCTTACTAGCCTTTACAATGTTATCAAATTTTACATGGCAGAGTCTCTTATGCCATATCCAACTATCATCAAACTTAGCCATAAGACATGTACTTATATTTGCATTCAGATGAAATAGGTTACCTTTGGTCTGCATGTTGGTGGCCACCAATTCACCATCTTTTCCTTTGATTCTACAAACTCCATTCTTGAATTCCAGAGTGAGGCCACTGTCATTCAGCTGGGCAACACTCAGAAGGTTGTGTCTGAGACCATCAACCTAGTACACATTGTTAGCACTACTCTTTCCATTCAGAGAGATGGACCCTCTGCCTTTGACCATCCATGGTGCATCATTGCCAAAACGAACCACACCACCATCATACTCCTCCAAGGATAGGAACTTGCTCCGGTCACCAATCATATAGTGAGAACAGCCACTGTTAATGATCCACCCATTGGAATTATCAAACCGGGAGACAAGAGCCTTCTTGTCTGACACTTCTTCCTTGACAGCCACAAACACAATATCTTCATTTTCTTCATCCTCCGATTCTTCATCTATGACACCTTCATCAACTACCACAAAACAATATCTCTGGTTTCCTCCTTTGAATTTCCTGAACCTTTCCGGTTTGTCCTTGTTATCGCCATTAGGACAGTTTATAGCAATATGTCCTATCTAGTTACAAGAAAAGCATTTCAAAGGTAGCTTACCTTTGTATTTACCAGTTCCTTTAGGAAGCTTCCTGACAAGGAGAGCTTCAAATGCCATCAGAATCTCCTCATCATCCATTTCTCTGCTCTATCTTGGTTCACCACTGGTGCTAGCTTCTTTTCCTTTTCTGGATGGAATAACAAAAGCTTTTAAAGTCGATTCAGTCTTTTGAACACTGCCATCAAAACTATTTAGCTCATAGGCTATCAACTTTGCTATGATGGAGTCCAAGGATACCTTAGTCTTGTCTATTGATCTTAGCTCCTGAATAGTGGCAACCCTTATTGCATAGACCGGCAATAGGGATCTCAGGACTTTGCTTACCACTGTGGAGTCTTCTATTTTACCACCTGCACTCTTGATATCTCCAACAACGGTTTGCGTAGATATTGATCTATGGATTGAGGTTTGCGTAGACGTTGATCTATGGATTAAGGTTTGTGCAGATGCTAATCCATGGATTTGATAACTTAACGATGAATGAACAGTACCAAACCGGTACTGAGAGGGGGAAGTGAATCAGTACAGGCAAAAACTCAACCTTAAACCGGTTTGTCAACTAACACTTATGCATTGACAGACAAACAACAGCACCGGTCCTTCAACAGAGTTCAATCGGCAGAACCCAGTGTAACTAAGACGAGCAAAGACTGGTTGACACTTATCTTCTCATATAATCTAGCTCTTCATTCCCATTTCACTCTAATGCATGAACAAGCAATCTACCATCAAAGATGTACATATTACAACAAGATCAACATGCATCACCACTTAATCAGAAAACAATCATAACATCACACATGACACACATATTTTTCACGTGGAAACCCAATGGGAAAAACCACGATGGGGATGAATACCCACAAGCTTGTTTTTGAACTCTTTGGAAGTCCGCTCTGTTAGGAGCCTTGTCCAGTTAAAAACAAATACAATAGGTTCTGTTAGGAACCGATCCTGTTAGGGATCACCCGGTTAAGGGGTGGCTACAATACCCGGTTAAGGGTTAAACCTTGTTAAGGGTTAAACCCTGTTAAGGGTACCTTGTTAGAGGATTTCAAGAACTCAATAGCTAAAGGATATCAATGACTCAGTAGCTTCGAGTTACCTTGTTAGAGGATTTTCAACAAGTCGGTTAAGGCTACCCTGTTAGGTGATTTCACAACTGTTGAAGTAGTTATAGATCAACAGGTATATCAATGACCTGATAATAGCACTCAATGCCAATGCAGATCCACTTAAGCTCCTCTTCACCTTCTGCACTTACACTCTGCAGATATGACTTCTCTCCTCTGGTCTGGCAAGAATCACGTATCTCTTCTCTTAGATACACACACACAAATTTTGCCAACAAAACTTTGAAAGAATCACAACATCGACCTTATAGAAAACAGTTAGGTCGGAAGCATAAACCCTAAACCCTAAACCTAATAGGTTAAGGAATTCAAATGGTTCAATCCTGACCGTTCATCATATTGTATTGAATGCAACAGTCTTGATCCAATCTCAAGACATTCTCCATCATTCGTTTTCCACCGATTTCATGGCGGCTGATAACCCATCACACGTTATCACCGTTTATAGACTTCGCACATTCTCGAGCTAGATAGGAACACTCTTCTTTATGCAAGATCATTCACGCGCACAAGGTTTACGTGGCAACACTATCTGTTCTTCGTTATCATGCTAACTTCATCACATAAAGATCACTGATTGAGTCACACAGGCTTAAGATACTCCAATCAGAAATCCTGAAGTGGAAACTACCTACCAACCAGTAGTCATCCAATGCTTCCATGTGTTGGTTCCCATGACTACATGTCGGTTCACCTTGACATGTCGGGTCACCTTGAACAGATATACTGCTTTACTTTGGCATATATACCGGTTCTCACATATGCCGGTTCTCTCTTCATATCACATATTGACATCAATGACAACATACAATATCATTATGTCCTCATACCGGTTCACATAATGCCAACAAGATTGAAGTAGTTCTGCGTAGACATTGGTCTATGGGTCCTACAAAAATTGTTAGCGAGAAATTTCAAATTTAAACAAAGACGTCGAAGTAGCACTGCGAAGACATTGAAACAGCACTGCGAAGGCGTCGAAGTGCAGTCTCAGACATTGTTCCAAGAACTTGCGATTAAAAATATTAAAACAAGCAAAAAACAATTAGATTCTAGGGACATGGGTCCCACTGGGCGTGCTAGAATGAAGAGGGGAAAATCTAAAGCCTAATGGTTAGTGTATAACAAAATAACACCAAAAAAAACAATGCATTCAAATGCACAAATCAACCATTATACCTTACTTGTATTCTCTTCCTTTGATTGAGCTTGATGAATTAGAGGCATCCTTGTTGCTCCACTTGATTTTCTCCTTGCATGAGAGATTGTGGATTGCTCTCCACTACACAACAAGATTGTATTGGATTGGATGATTGAGTGATGGATAGATATTGCTTAGATGGGAGATGAATTTGGCATTATGATGGTGTGATTGATGGATTGCAAGACCCAAATGAGTATCATGAGATTGCATGAGTGGTGGATATAGGCTCAAATGGACAATATAAGAATATGATGGAAGTGCATGATTTGTGAGGAGAGGAGACTCCAATTTATAGATTGGAGGAGGCCAAAATGGAGGGACACAATTGATTTGGGAATGAAGGGTCAGGATTGAAAGAAAGAATGGGAGAGGATTGAGAGGACAAGGTGTGGATACCAAGAGATATGTCATAAAGGCATTTCTTGTCTCCGCCCCTCAAGGTACATGGGGAAGATCTCCCAAGTCCATTGGGAAGAGAAAAAGGAATTAAAAATTCCTTGGAGAAAGGGGAGAGGAATTAAAGGTTTCAAAATAAGAGGATGTGTGGGAAGACTAAATGAGAAAAGGAATTAAAAATTCCTTGGGAAGAGGATGCATTGGGAGATTCAAAGAATTTGAATGTCTTTGAAAGGATCAAAGTGGATAGCATTTCAGATTGGAGGATGAGATGAGAAATCCATTTATGGCAAAGAGTTGACTTATCCCTAATCAAGGCGATTAGGGATGTGCAAATGATTAAGGGGATTGATTAGGTGGCTCGACGAATGATTAAAGCGAAAGTGGGAAGGCAGGAGGATGTGACATGAGGAGAGAGAATGAGTGGAGGAAAATAAAATTGAGGTATAATGATAATCATGATCAAAGAGGAATTAATTAGGATAGATGAGCGTTAGAGAAAGTGATTTTTAGGAATCACATAGTTAGGTTAATTAATTAACTACAAGAGGTTTAGAAGAAATAATGATTGGAATTACTTTAGAAGAATAGGGAAATAATTAATTTTGATAAATTAATTATGAAAGGCTATAGTGATAAAATTAATTAAAATTAATTTAATGAATTTTAAGAAGAAAGGGACTCACACAATTAAATTAATTAATTGTGTGGAGAGACTTAAATTAATTAAATATTAATTTAATTAATTTTAGATGTCTACATTGTCCTCTTAAATCACATTCCCTCCCTTATTAAAAGAGAACATAACAAGATGTTGATTGCCCCTTTTTCTTTTGAGGAGATCAAGCAGACAACCTTATCTTTGGGAGCCAAGAAAGCTCCTAGCCTAGATGGCTTTCGAGCTAAGTTTTTTTCAGTGATTTTGAGAGATTGTGGGAATGGATGTGTGGGAAGTTGCGAAAGAATGTAGAGGGAGAAGGTCAATGATGAAGGCTTGGAACTTTACATATATTGCTCTTGTCCCCAAGAAGATGGATATGAAATATTTTGATGATTTTAGACCTATCTTGCTCTACAACACCATTTATAAGATTGACAAAAAGGCTATCACCAATTGGTTGAAGGGTTGTTTGGAGCTAATTATTTTTTATGATCAAAGTAGCT
This sequence comes from Cryptomeria japonica, assembly GCF_030272615.1. Taxonomy (NCBI): domain Eukaryota; kingdom Viridiplantae; phylum Streptophyta; class Pinopsida; order Cupressales; family Cupressaceae; genus Cryptomeria; species Cryptomeria japonica. Next base: position 628,806,944 of record NC_081408.1, on the reverse strand, counting down.
TTCATAAGAGAAGAAATATAATGGATGGGATTATTACAGCTCACAAAATAATTCACTTTTGAAGTCTAAGAAAAAGGAAGGCATTCTACTTAAGCTTGGTATTAACAAAGCTTATTGCAAAGTTCCCAACCCGACTTTTTGATTCAGGCTATGATAAAGATTGGGTTTCATAAAGATAGTTGTGATTGGTTGTTTAGTTGTATTTCTTCAACTTCCTTTGTAGTTCTTGTTAATGGTGTTGTTTCTAAGTATTTCAAAGCCAATAGAGGTGTTAGGGTTTAGGTGGATCTAGAGCAAATATAGATTAACAATTATATGTAGATACAAACACAAAAGATGAAGAAAAATGCATAACATGGTTAACATGGATATTTAACATGGTTCACCCGAGATGGGCTACATCCACCAAACACAGTAATCAAATCTTTTCTTATTATCCAATAAATCAATACATCATCATTATAATGTCTTTACATTCCAGCCGCTTATAATAAGAGATTTTTAGGGCAACACTCAAAGTCGGTTATTTTTAGGGTTTTCTTACAACGTCAATTTTTTCAACAAAAAAATGCTAGTTTTTTTTTCCTCGGGGGTGTTACTTTTAGGGTTTTCTTACAATGTCAGTTTTTTCAACCCAAAAAAAAATCCTCGGGCGTTGCGCCCTCGAACCCATGCTCCCAAACCCCAACAAGGATACATGATGAGTATACAGTACTTTCTTGATCAGTCGCCACATATCAACAAGAGGTTTGAGGTAGAGCGACCCTTTGTGCCCTTTTTTGTTCCTCATCCTTGTTGATTCCTCGTGCAAAGCTTTTAAGAAAGGAGAATACGTGTAGTTGTTTATGCGAGCTTTAGATTTACAAGAGGATGAATAATAATACTCACCTCCAATTTTTTGATGATACTCTCCTCTTTGGAGAGACCACGACTAGGGAGGCTAGGTGCATCAAAAAAAAATTATAGTTATTTGTGAGAAGACCATTAGGTAGCTTGTGAATTGTGACAAGTCAAAAAAATTATTTCTAAAAGATAATTGCCCAAATAGATTAGATGTTCAGTGTATTTTGGGTTTTGACTTTGACAAGTTGTCAAGTAAGTACCTTGGGATGCCTCTTGTTGCTCAACAATTGTTTACTATTGTTTTTAGTGTTGTTGTGGATGGGGTTCAGGGGAGGTTGGCCTCTTGGACGGGGTGGTGGTTATGCTTATTAAGTCTTCTTTGGTGGATATCTCAATTTATAAAATGGTGGCGATTCAAATTCCCAGTAAAATTGCTAAGATCCTTCAGGCTACTTAGCATTCTTTCTTGTGGGATAGAAGTGATAATTCCTTCAAATACAACCTACTTAAGTGGTTTGTTGTTTGCAAACCTGTTCACCTCGGTGGGTTGGGTATTACACAATGCATCGACATGAATCGAGCTTTAGGGGCTAGACTCACTCAGTGCATATATGAGGATAGTCACCATCTTTGGAGCAAAATTTTGCATCCTAAGCATCTGGACAGCAATAGAGACAAGTTGTTTGATGATAGACTTCAGATGGATTCCAGTGTTTGGAATTTTATAAGGTCACGTGTTTCCATTATTAAAACTAATATAAAACGGAAGTTGGGGAATAGTCAAAAAATAATATACAAGTGAAATTTGTGGCTAGAAGTTAGGGCTCTAAAAGATAAGACTGCCTTTAGGCCTTTGGTTAGCCACTTTAAAGATTTGGTGGGGAAGTAAGTGAATAATTACATAATTAGTTATAATGGTTCTCTAAGGTAGAGGAATCTGGAGGCTTCGATGAATGAACTTAGGAATGCTTGCATTTCCTTACATTGCGAGCTAGAGTGTAGGACTATTTTAGTGGATAGAGAGAAGAATAGAAATGTTTGGGGTTTCGATGGCAATGGTTGCATTACTGTTAAAGACACCTATAACACATGCTTCATAATGGGGTTTGATGCTAGTTTTGTCGTACTTGTTTGGTATAAATATGGACTTCCCAAAGCAATGCTTTCATGTAGATTTTTTGAAGACATGGGGTTCTTACATGGGATCGATTGCAACAATTGGGGAAAGCCAGTCCTTCTTAGTGCATCATGTGCAAGGTTGAGGAAGAAAATAATGATCTAGTTTGCTAGTCAGTTATGGACTTATTTTTTCAACATTGGTATTTGGCTTGGGTTTCTCCTTGTTGTTTTTAATATTGGTATCTGGCTTGGATTTCTCCTTGTAATTCCCTTACATTCACTAATTGATAGCATTTGAAGATAAAGAGTCGTGGCTTGAAGTTTGTTTAGAGAGCTATCCTAGCACCGATTCTTTGGAATATTTGGTTAGAACATAATAGATAGGTCTTTAATGATCAAGAGCAAGTTGTTGAAAGTGCCTAGGAAAATTGAAAGTTCCCTAGCTAAGATAGGTGAGGTATGGAAGGATGAAATTGGAGGATTTGACCAAGATGAGATCCATTGGGAGGATGCTTGGCCTCGGTTCAAATGGATGGGATATGTTAGTCAAATTAAGATGAAGATGAAGCCAACGGTGAGTTGGGTCTCACTAGGTGCAGGGTGAATCAAATTAAAATTTAACAGGGTTGCTAAAGGGAACCCTAGAGTGGTTGGTAGTGGAGAGGTGTTCCAAAATGAGTAGGGTCAACCTATGGGTCTTTATGCTATGGATTTTGGAGTTGAATCAAACAATATGGTAGATGATGGGGGTTTTCTTAAAGGATTAGAGTTGGCTAAGAGTCAGGCTTGGGAGAGATTATGGGCAGAAGGAGACTTGAAGGTGATCATTAATGATAGGAAGATAATGAGTTGGTGACTTGATTTTGTTTTGGGGAAATCTTTATTGTCCTTGCATTCATCTAAGTGTTATAGATGCTCCCATATTTTGTGTTCAAGTAATAAAATTGTTGATTGGGATACCAATGGTGTCTGTAGACACCTAAAATTGTCATGTCTAATTAAATAAATATTATTTATTTAATTATCTAAGCCTAATTCTTCTATTAATTAAATAAATCTTTATTTATTTAATTAATTCATTTATCCTCTTCTAGCCTTATTTCTCATTTAAATAAATACATTTATTTATTTAAATTATCCTTTTCTTGAATTAAATATTTTATTTATTTAATTATCCTACTTCTTCTATTAATTAAATAAATCTTTATTTATTTAATTAAGTCATTATCTTTTTCTACACATGACACATGTTATTCGTCTCTTAATTCATACACTACCTACCTCTTTCATTATTTTACTATTTCTTCTACCTACCCTCTAATCCTAGCCGACCTCCTTTTTACACCTCTCAATCTTATCCCTCCATTTCATATTGTGTCTTCTATATAAGGAGATGCTTCCTTCATTATCAAACCCTAATCATGGATTCTAATCAAGCATTCTAATGATCATCTTGACTACACTACGATCCTACTTGCAACCACATTCCGTTCTTTGTTGAGCTCTTGTGCATATAAAATCTGAGAGCAAATATATCAAGCAAGATCAATGGAGATAGGAAGAATGGAGATCAAAACCCTATTGGACATGTGATGGTATAATCTTTGTGATTTCATGTGATTTGCATTGTCTTAGGTAATCTTCATATGTTATGGTGGATCTTTGTTGATTGTTAGGCTAGGGTTTTGTGGTTGAATTCATTTAGCCTTTCAATATTGTTATTATTGTTATCCATTTTCACCATATACAATGTCAATATGTTTGTTCAAGCAAGAAAAAGTGTTAAAGAGTGTGGTGGTCTAATTTCCCATTTGACATTCATCAGTTGGTGTTGGACAACATCAAGGCGTATCCCTCTCAGTTGGTGGTTTCTTTGGATTGTTGTTCCTTGGTGTTTCGTGGTTTTGGTTCTTGATTGTGCCTTTCCCTAGTCTCGTAATATTTCCTTTATTTTGTGGTAGCCTCTGCCTATGGTTTTTGTTTTGGTTTCTCGAGCCTATAATCAGGTATTTATAGAACAAAACATATTATAAGATAAAATGAAATGCAATTTATTAATAATAATATTTAAAATATTAAATATTATAATATGTTGAGAGTTATATTTATCAATGAAGTTAAAGATAATCGATGCTTTTAATAAACACAATAAATTCTTATTTTTCATCATTCAACTTAAATTAAATGTACAGAAATTACATGACAATGTTTTAAAAAAATTTAAGACAACGTTCTAGACAAAACTTCTTTCTATACAATAATGTGATTAAGGACAAAAATTCTTGGGCTCTTTTGATATCTTTGAGGTAGCTTTTACCATTTTTTTTTCTAATTTAGGTATGCTAGTTATAATATACAAGTGTGATATTGATTCATTATGGTAATTAAATTTCTATTTGTAATAAAATCAAATATTTATCAAAAAAAGGGGGTTCATCCCATAGTATGACGATTAAGTCGTGGCATTGTTGTTGTGATCATGGGTTTTGTACCTATTAGAACGTACAAATAAATGAGTTTTTTACAAAATCATGATATCTTATCACTGTCAAGATTACTTTCCCACTGTTGTCTATACAAGTTCGGTCAGATGAATTAAGTAAGTCAATTCCCTATCAAACATTATTCAATGAGTTTTCTAGCCTAAAATTCCAAGGCATAGCACAAAATCCCTTGAAATTAAAACAAACTCTATACTCAAAGTCATGTTCTCGGTAAAATTTCTTACCCATCGGCTAATATACTAATACCCCGTCACATCTCTCTAGAAATGCCCATCCATCACCCTAAAGAGACACCGTGCATCGCAATTCTTAATTATCTTTATTTCACGAAGCCCTATCCTTGTTGTTGCAGGTCTCTTGTGAAACAACGAAAAGAGAATTGAAGTAGATTAATATTGCTATTTCGCAAGACTAATGAAATGATATACTACACACTTAGCTAAACAACAAAAAGGGGGCATAAGACACATTAAGTATTGCTATTTTGTCAAAACCAAATCTCACTAGATAAAGTATATCGCGAAATAAAGAAGAAGGAAGTAAGGTGTATGCAAATTTCACTATTTTGTGGCCCTCGTGACATATCATATTAAGAAATCTATAAAACAACGATTTAAGGTGAACGATATATTATGACATCATCATTTCACAGGTTCCACAACCTCTTATATTTGGCAAGTAGCAAAATGACGATAAAAAAAGGCAAGCTCATGCGATGTTATTGCTATTTCGCCAACGAAGAACATTGAGGATTTTAGAAGGTTGTGATTTAGTGATAGATGAATAAAATATCGCTATATCGCGGGGAGGACATGAATGACAAAAAAGTATATTGCATTGTAGCGATAATGATACAAAGTGATTTGTCATATTGTGGGAAGCCTAAATAAGGGGAAAGGAAGTATAGGGACATAGCGATAGGTGTTGTCGTTGTTTTTCAAAAATAAAATAGGGATGGTGACACTTGTTTGTAAAATGGCAAAAACAATTAGCCGAAGCAAGTTGGCAATGACATCATTGTTATTTTAAAAATGGTGGCAAAGTGCTAAATCCAACGAAGGAATTAAATACAGAAAGGGAATTAAAGTAGATTAATATCGCTATTTTGCAAGACTAATGCCATGATATACTACACACTTGGCGAAACAACGAAAAGGGGCATAAGACTCATCGAGTATTGCTATTTCGCCAAAATCAAATCTCACTAAATAAATTATATCGCGAAACAGTGAAGAAGGAAGTAAGGTGTATGCAAATTTTTCTATTCTGTGGGCCTCGTGACATATCATATTAAGAAATCTACGAAGCAAAGATTTAAGGTGAATGATGTATTATGACATCATCATTTTGTGGGTTCCACAACCTCTTATATTTGGCAAGTAGCAAAATGACAATAAAAAAGGCAAGCTCATACGGTGTTATTGTTACTTCGCCAATGAAGAACATTGAGGATTTTAGAAGGTTGTGATTTAGCGATAGCTTAATAAAATATCGCTATATCGTGGGGAGGACATGAATGACAAAAAATTATATTGCGTTGTAGCGATAATGATACAAAGTGATTTCGCCATATTGCGGCGAGCCCAGATAAGGGGAAAGAAAGTATAGGGATATAACGATAAGTGATGTCATTGTTTTGCAAACATAAAATAGGGATGGTGACACTTGTTTGTGAAATGGCAAAAACAATCAACCGAAGCAAGTTGGTGATGACATCATTGTTATTTTTAAAAAGGTGGTGAAGTGTTAAATCGCACGAAGGAATCAAATACAGAAAAGGGAATTGAAGTAGATTAGTATCGCTATTTTGCAAGACTAATGTCGTGATATACTACATGCTTAACGAAACAACGAAAAGGGGACATAAGACAGTATTGCTATTTCGCCAAAATCAAAACTCACTAGATAAAGTATATTGCAAAATAGCGAAGAAGGAAGTAAGGTGTATGCAAATTCGCTATTTCATGGGCCTCGTGACATATCATATTAAGAAATCCGCAAAACAATGATTTAAGGTGAACGATGTATTATGACATCGTCATTTTGTGGGTTCCACAACCTCTTATATTTGGCAAGGAGCAAAATAACGATAAAAGGGCAAGCTCATGCGGTGTTATTGCTATTTTGCCAACGAAGCACATTGAGGATTTTAGAAGGTTGCGATTTAGCAATAGCTTAATAAAATATTGCTATTTCACGGGGAGGACATGAATGACAAAAAAGTATATTGTGTTGTAGCGATAATGATACAAAGCGATTTTGCCATATTGCGGGGAGCCAAAATAAGGGGAAAGGAAGTATAGGGATATAGCGATAGGTGTTGTCGTTGTTTTACAAAAACAGAATAGGGATGGTGACACTTGTTTGTGAAATGGCAAAAACAATAAGCCAAAGCAAGTTGGTGATGACATCATTGTTATTTTAAAAAAGGTGGCGAAGTGTTAAATCACACAAAGGAATTAAATACAGAAAAGGGAAATTGAAGTATATTAATATCTCTATTTCGCAAGACTAATGTCATGATATACTACACACTTAGCGAAATAATGAAAAGGGGGCATAAGACACATCAAGTATTGCTATTTCACCAAAATCAATTCTCACTAGATAAAGTATATTGTGACATAACGAAGAAGGAAGTGAGGTGTATGTAGATTTCACTATTTCATGGGCCTCGTGACATATCATATTAAGAAATCCGCAAAACAACAGTTTAAGGTGGACGATGTATTATGGCATTGTCATTTCGCAGGTTCCACAACCTCTTATATTTGGCAAGTATAAAAATGACGATAAAAAAGGCAAGCTCATGTGGTGTTATTGTTATTTCGCCAACAAAGCACATCGAGGATTTTAGAAGGTTGCGATTTAGAAATAGCTTAATAAAATATTTCTATTTCGCGGGGAGGACATGAATGACAAAAAAGTATATTGCATTGTAGCGATAATAATACAAAGTGATTTCGCCATATTGTGGGGAGCCGAAATAAGGGGAAAGGAAGTATAGGGATATAGTGATAGGTGTTGTCATTGTTTTACAAAAATAGAGCACGGATGATGACACTTGTTTGTGAAATGACAAAAGCAATAAGCCGAAGCAAGTTGGCAGTAACATCATTGTTATTTTAAAAAAGGTAGTGAAGTGTTAAATCGCACGAAGGAATTAAATACAAAAAAGGGAAATTGAAGTAGATTAATATCACTATTTCGCAAGACTAATGCCATGATATACTACACACTTAGCGAAACAACAAAAAGGGGGCATAAGACACATCAAGTATTGCTATTTCACAAAAATCAAATCTCACTAGATAAAGTATATCATGAAATAGCGAAGAAGGAAGTAAGGTGTATGCAGATTTCACTATTTCATGGGTCTCGTGACATATCATATTAAGAAATCCATGAAACAATGATTTAAGGTGAACGATGTATTGTGAAATCGTCATTTCGCGGGTTCCACAACCTCTAATATTTGGCAAGTAGCAAAATGAGGATAAAAAAGGCAAGCTCATGTGGTGTTATTTCTATTTCGTCAATGAAGCACATTGAGGATTTTAGAAGGTTGTTATTTAGCAATAGCTTAATAAAATATCACTATTTCGTAGGGAGGACGTGAATGACAAAAATGTATATTGCGTTGTAGCGATAATGATACAAAGTGATTTTGCCATATTACGGGGAACCGAAATAAGTGGAAAGGAAGTATAGGAATATAGTGATAGGTGTTCTCATTGTTTTGCAAAAATAGAACAGGGATGGTGACACTTGTTTGTGAAATGGCAAAAACAATAAGTCGAAGCAAGTTGGCGGTGACAACATTGTTATTTTAAAAAAGGTGACAAAGTGCTAAATCGCACAAAGGAATTAAATACAAAAAAGGGAATTGAATTAGATTAATATTGCTATTTCGCAAGACTGATGCCATGCTATACTACACACTTAGCGAAACAACGAAAAGGGGGTATAAGACACATCAAGTATTGTTATTTCACCAAAATCAAATCTCGCTAGATAAAGTATATCGCGAAATAGCGAAGAAGGAAGTAAGGTGTGTGCACATTTCGCTATTTCATGGGCCTCGTGACATATCATATTAAGAAATTCGTGAAACAACCATTTAAGGTGAACGATGTATTATGACATCATCATTTCGCGGGTTCCCCAAACTCTTATATTTGGCAAGTAACAAAATGACGATAAAAAATCCAATCTCATGCGGTGTTATTGCTATTTCACCAATGAAGCACATTGAGGATTTTAGAAGGTTGTGATTTAGCAATAGCTTAATAAAAATTCGCTATATTGCGGAGAGGACATGAATGCCAAAAAAGTATATTGCGTTGTAGCAATAATGATACAAAGCGATTTTGCCATATTGCAGGGAGCCGAAATAAGGGGAAAGGAAGTATAGGGATATAGCGATAGGTGTTGTCATTGTTTTGTAAAAATAAAATAGGGATGGTGACACTTTTTTGTGAAATGACAAAAACAATAAGCCGAAGCAAGTTGGCGATGACATCATTGTTATTTTTAAAAAGGTGGGGAAGTGCTAAATTGCATGAAGGAATTAAATACATAATAGACCCAAAAGGTCACCATTAAGAATCAAGTTTTTGCTCATAATTTTCATTCCAAGCTTGAGAATTGTGCTTGTTGAGCCCTACAATGAGGAGGAACAAGTCGAGATGCAAGCGATAAGCACAAGTACCTAGTTGTGTCTCCAAGCTACTGCATTTCCAGAAGTGTTTGAATTTTGAGTAAGGACTACAGATAAAATGCTTAAGAGAAAAAGCAAAACTGGGGAGGGAAAACACTCTAAAAATTATGAGGGTCTTGATAGAAAACCTAGGGTCACAAACCTAGCCAAAAGGCCTATGTAAAAAACATTGCTAGATGCATTGCCTGACTCGACAGATATAAGGGGCCAAAAATATGTTTAAAGATAGCATGGAAGGTTACAGAGACACCGTAATCCTAGTTTCGAGGAAGGGTTTTGATGCAGAGAGTCTTGGAGCTTGGTTTAATACACCTTCTTGAGTGACTTGTCCTACTCAACCCTTCAACTACTCAAGTCCTTCCAAGGGTGCTTAGTAGGGGTTATGATAATGAGACCTCCAAGGTTTGAACCTCTTTGTATTTCCTCCTAGGTATAGCCACTAGATTTGGACAATCAACTCCACCACTTGAGGTTGCCACCTCAATCCCACACACACTCCTCTCCTGGGCTCCAACCACTCCTGCAGGGATCTTAACACACAACCACTTCCTATGGGTCCCCAATGCATCTAACAGGTGTCTTTGAAGCATTTTGAGTTTTTAGACTCATAAAACCCATCTCTTTAGCTTCCTAACCCTTCTAGGTCTATACTGGCTCAAAATAGGCCTAATTACGTTAGCCCTCCCTTGCTGGTTTTAGGGTCTTGGTTTGTAAAAGAATCAAACAAGGATAAAAATAAATCATGGATTCGAGTACCCTTTTGGAAGTTACAAACAATTTTAGAAAAGTGCATTCGGGTTATCCGTACAAGTGGGGTTTCCAATGCTTCACTATTTTGAAGGGTTTAGGCCTCACCGGGTGACTTGGCAAGATGGATCTAAAACTCTTCACTAGTAAAATATACTGCTCCAAAAAATGTAGGAATAATCAAGGTCACTCAGAGGGATTTCCATTCATATGACACTTGGTCCTGCACCAATCCCCATGTGCTCATAAATCACACTTTTCTTATTGTCCTAACTCACCTTCTCCCAACTGTGAGCCTAGGGCTTCATTGTATCTCCTCCTCCAAGACCTACAAAATCACACACCCTATCCTAAAGCTATGTAAAGACCCTAACCTAGCATTCTTAGTGATTTCAATAGGTGTCATCAAATAATGCCTAGGTTAGAGCCATTTTCTTGCCCTTAAACCCTACTTGCAAGGGTTTTGTACCTAGTTGCAAAGAATGGAAGAAATATTTGTAACCTAGGACAATCAAACCTGAAAATCAACCTTAATTAAAACAAATACAATGACACTCAATAATGGCAATGATTTTACACCATCTAGTCCGTACTGGACTGTACAAGCAATGAAAAACAAGTCAAAATCTGTCAAAAACAGGTGGAAACAAGGTTGTTTCACAAACCAAAAACTTGCTCTTGCATTTCCAATCCTCCAACCCATACAATGAAGTTAATTTTGGCTTTTATACTCCTTTTTTCATTCGGTTCAACCAAATTTTAACGCCTATAACCAAAAATGCAACTTTTGCAAGAAATTGCAAAATGTTGCTCAACAACTTTTATAACTTTTGGCTCCAATATGCAATTTTGCATTCTAAAGAATTCTAAGACTCCTGAAGGTCCTCAAACACCCTATAAGACCTAAACACAACACAATTGACCCCTAATACATGAGTACATTCATCTGGAGTACTTTACCTATGAACTACCTAAGCATCTCACTTCTCAGGTTGTCAGCGTCTCACTTCTCAGGTTGTCAGCATCCTGAACACAATTGACTCAAACCAAAACTTGGACAACTTAACCATGGCTCTACTGAGTCCTAAATGGTTGGTCCATTATTACATCACAAATATAACATGCAAACTTGAAAGAAAATAAAAACTTTCAACTTGGAGTGCTAGGTGCCCTACACCATACTCCCCTAGGTCAAAGAACTCAAGTCCCTTGAGTTATAAGGTCTACAATCTCCACTCCATGTTGAAGTATATCTTCCTCTGACATCCACATGGCATCTGAATTAGGTAACCCTTTCCACTTGATAAGATAGTGCTTGTAGACTCCTTTCCTTGTCTTTTTTACTATCTTGGTATCCAAGATACTCTCTAACTCAACTAGATGACTAGGTGGCAAATCCTTTACCCAATCTTCATGAACTAGTGATGGCATGTCTATCTGATTTGTTGGTGACTCTCCCTTGTATGGATATAGATCACATACATTAAAGACAAGAGATATCCCCAAGGTAGGAGAAAGTTCAACCTCATATGCATTCTACCCATGCTTGTGCACCACCTTGAGAGGTCCAATTTTCTTCATCATGATCTTGATAGGCTGCCCTTTTGGAAGTCTCTCCTTCCTAAGGTATGCAAGCACTAAGTCTCCTACTTTAAATTGTACTTTCCTCCTTGTTTTTTTAGCTTGAACCTTATACTGCTCAGTTTTTTGTTGTAAGGACTGCCTTACTTTATCATGCACCTCTTTAATACCTTCTACAAAGTTCTCCCCTTGTGCACTCTTGGGTGCCATTGAACTGAGATCTCTGAGCTCTAATATACCCCTAGGATGAAATCCATACACTATCTCAAAAGGACTTTTACCTGTGCTACGGTTCACTGAGTCATTATATGCATATTCTTCCTGTCCAAGTACTAGATCCCAAGTCTGCCCATGTTGTTTTGTAAGACATCTTAGCAAGTTACCCAATGACCGGTTGACTAACTCTGTCTGACCATCTGATTGAGGATGATAGGCAAATGAAAAAGATAACTTGGTGCCCAACTTCCTCCAAAGTGTCCTCCAAAAGTGGCTCTAAAACTTCACATCTCCATCACTAACAATGTTGATTGGAAGACCATGAATTTTGACTATCTCCTTGAAGAAGAGGCCTGCAATATAGGTGGCATCATTGGTGCTCTTGCAAGGTGTGAAATGTACCATTTTTCTAAACCTATCTACCACCACATACACACTATCAAATCCTCTCGGGGTCCTAGGCAAGCCTAACACAAAATCCATGCTCAAACATTCCCAAGGCCTCTCAAGTATGACCAAGGGTTGATATAGTCCTGCATTACTTAAGGTTCCTTTTTCTCTTTGGTAGATGGTACATTTCTCTACAAACCTTCTCACTTCTGATTGCAACTTGGGCCAATAATAAAACCTACCAACCTGCTCCAAAGTCTTATCAATGCCAAAATGACCTCCTATACCTCCTTGATGCTTCTCTTGGATAATATTTTGCCTTATAGAACATTGAGGTATGCAAAGAAGATGACCTTTGAATAGAAAACCCTCTTGTATCATGTATTCTGAATAAGAGACATGTGAGGTGTTAGAAAAATCCGAACAAACACTATATATCTCTGCAAAATCCTTATCATCCTTGTAGAGGTCTTTTAACTCACTCAAACCCACACTTTGCAATTGTATCTCCTGCATAGTCACGACTCTCGTACTTAGTGCATTAGCTACTTTGTTGGTTGTCCCTTTCTTGTGTTTGATAGTGAATGTATAGGATTGTAAGTACTCAACTCACTTTAGGTGTCTTTGGTTCAACTTCTCTTGCCCATTGAGGAAACTAAGGGCATGGTTGTCAGTGCAGACTACAAATTCTATGGGCAGCAAGTAATGATGCCACTTTTTTAGTGCTTGAACCATTGCATACAACTCCAATTCATATGTGGAGTACCTTTGCTTAGCTTCATTTAAATTTTTTGAGAAGAAAGCTATAGGGTGTCCTTCTTGGCTTAAAACTGCCCCTATTGTCCTTTGGCTTGCATCACATTCTACTGTAAACAATTGATTGAAATTAGGCAATCTAAGGGTTGGCAGCTCTGCTATCTTGGTTTTCAAAATTTTAAACCCCTTATTGGCTTCCTCTGTCCACTTAAAGTGGCACTTAATCCCTCCTTTAATGGCATTGAGAATAGGAGCACAAACATGGCTAAAGTTTCTCACAAACTTCCTATAAAAAGATGACATTCCATGAAAGCTTCTAACTTCACTTATGCTCCTAGGGATAGGCCAATTAAGTATTGATTCTACCTTACTTGGATCCATCTTTAAACATCCATGAGAAATAACAAAACCAAGGTAGACAAGCTTTGTTTTTAAAAACTCACATTTTTCAAGGTTAATCTTGAGTTGAGCCTCCTTCAACTTCTTCAAGACCATCTCCATATGCTTGAGGTGTTCCTCCTTGGACCTGTTGTAGATCAAAATGTCTCAAGATACACAATAACAAATATACCAGTAAACTCAACTAAGACTTCATTCATGGGCCTTTGGAAGGTACTAGGTGCATTGGTGAGGCCAAATGGCATCACCAACCACTCATATAGGCCTGCATTGGTTCTAAAGGCTGTCGCCCATTCATCTCTAGGTTTGATTCTAATATGATGATAACCAGACTTCAAGTCCACCTTTGTGAAGTAGCTTGCACCTCCTAGATTGTCCAATAGGTCTTCAATCCTTGGCATGGGAAACCGGTACCTTGTAGTAATCTTGTTGATTGCTCTAGAGTCCATGCACATTCTCCATTTGCCTCCCTTTTAAGGCACTAACATAGTAGGAACAACACATGGACTCAAACTCTTCTTGATAAACCCTTTGTCCAAGAGTTCTTGCACTTGTTTGGCAATCTTTTCATTTTGACTAGGTGTCGTTTTATAGGCAACTTTGTTTGGTAGATTGGCCCCTGGTATTAAGTCTATTTGATGATTCACATCTCTCATTGGAGGCAAAGAATCAGGCATGTCATCCCCTATCACTTCTGCATATTGTTTGAGTAGACCTTGCACCTCTTGAGGCACTTCACTCATTGGATCTGCCTTAGCTTCATCTCTAGGCTTCAACACTATAGCATGGCCTTGATGACCTTCTTGCTTCAACACTTTGAGAAAATATTTACCTCTCATCAGCATCACACTGGAGCCTATTTTCTTTTCTTCCTTTGGATCAGGTAGTGGATCCATTTGGTACTTCTTCCCATTCTTGGTGATAAGATGGTTGTTCTTTTCTCCATCACGAGTAGCTCTCACGTCATATTGCCATGGACGACCCAATAGCAAATGACAAGCATCCATGGGTAATATGTCACCTAGTAATTTGTCCTTATACTCACCAATTTCAAAATCCACCCATGCTTTTTCATCAACCAAGACATGTTGACCCCAGTTGAGCCATGATACCTTGTAAGGAGTGAGATGAGGTAATCTTTTCAATTTGAGTTTGTCCACCATTTCAACTAAGATAAAATTCTCAGTGGAACCTGAATCTACAATCATGTTACAAATCTTCCCATGTGACCTGCAAGTGGTCCTAAACAAACTTTTCCTTTATGGTGCCTCTTGAGCTTGGGGTGTCTTGAGCATTGTTCTCCTCGTCATCAAGTTTTCTCCATCTGTCACTGGCCCTGCCTTGCTGATTGAAGAAGTTATACTCCGAGTGTCCCCCTCTTGCAACAATTGAGTTCTTCTTTCCCCCATGTATGAGCTTGTGGAGCTTGAATCTTTTCCCAGGCACTTACTCCTGGTATGCCCAACTTGATTGTAGTGATAACACCTACCAGTGAAGACTGTGTTTCCTCTTCCTGAGTTTTCAAACATGCCCCTAAAATTGCTCCTTCCTTTATAAGATCCTCTAAATGCTCCTCTCTAAGAGTCCCTACTGCCTTCTTGGCCTTGCTGCTCTTCATTTCTCGGTGTTTGCTTCCCTCTAACAGAGCTTCCTCTTCCTCTGAAGTTCTTACCTCCCCTATGTTTCTGATTTTGTTCACTCCTCCTTTTGATCTTCTCTTCTGCCCTTAGGGCCGACTGAAAACACTTATGGACAATATCTAGTGTGAGGATACTTATCTCGTCTTGTATATTTTGTCTAAGGCCATTCATGTACCTGGCCAACTTCTCCACTTCATTTTCATGCTTCCTAGCTCTCAAACTGAGTTTGTGTTATTCCTCAGTGTATTCATTGACATCTAACTCCCTATGTTTCTAATTTTGTAGTCTCTTATGGATTTGAACTTCATAATCTCTTGGAAGTAATTGTGCCTTAAGTCTGATCTTCATACGCTCCAATGAAGTTATCTTCATCTTGCCTTCTTGTATCCTTTCTTCTTGCATCAAATTCCACCAAACCAATGTTGATCCTCTCAATCTTGATTTGGTCACATTGACTCTTTTCTCTTCTGCTACCTCTTTGTAATAAAAGTGATTATTGAGAGCCTCTATCCAATCTAGCAACTCTTCTCCATTGAGGTTTTTTCCATAGGTGGGTAATCCATCCAAGTTGTATTTAGAAATGGATTTGACTGCATCCAAGAATAGCTTTTGGTCTTGAGGCATGGCTACTGCTGTTGGTTCCTCTCCATCTTCCACTTCTTCATCAGTCTAATCACCCCATTATGTCTTAACCTTCCCCTTCTCCTTCTTAACCTCTCTGGTTCCTCTAGTTCCTTTTGATCCTTCTACCATCTCTGCCACCAACTGTCGGATGGCTTTTGGAGTTATTGCCTTTGGAGGCATTGAATTTGCTTCTGATTCTTCACAATCTGACATACACCAAATATTTCAAAGAATGGCTCTGATACCACTTTGATGCAGAGAGTCTTGGAGCTTGGTTCAATACACCTTCTTGAGTGACTTATCCTACTCAACCCTTCAACTAATCAAGTCCTTCCAAGGGCACTTAGTAGGGGTTATGCTAATGAGACCTCCAAGGTTTGAACCTCTTTGGCTTGCCTCCTAGGTATAGCCAATAGTTTTAGACAATCAACTCCACCACTTGAGTTTGCCACCTCAATCCCACACACACTCCTCTCCTAGGCTCCAACCACTCCTGCAAGGATCTTAACACACAACCACTTCCTATGGGTCTCCAATGCATCTACCAGGTGTCTTTGAAGTATTTTGAGGTTTTATGCTCACAAAACCCATCGCTTTAGCTTCCTAACCCTTCTAGGTCCATACTGGCTCAAAATAGGCCTAATTGCATTAGCCCTCCCTTGCTAGTTTTAGGGTCTTAGTTTGTAAAAGACTCAAACAAGGCTAGAAATAAATAGGCCTAATTGCAATAGCCCTCCCTAGGCGGTTTTAGGGGTGTAATTTGCAAAAGTCCCAAACAAGCCTATAAATAAATCATAGATTTGAGTACCCTTTTGGAAGTTACAGACAATACTGGAAAAGTGCACCTAGGTTATTCATACAAGTGGGGTTTCCAATGCTGCACTATTTTGAAGGGTTTAGGCCTCACGGGGTGACTTGGCAAGATGGATCTAAAACTCTTCACCAGTCAAATCTCCTACTCCAAACAATGTAGGAATATTCAAGGGCACTCAGAGAAATTTCCATTCATATGACACTTGGTCCTGCACCAATCCCCATGTGCTCATAAATCACACTTTTCTTGTTGTCCTAACTCACCTTCTCCCAGCGGTGAGCCTAGGGCTTCATTGTTTCTCCTCCACCAAGACCTAAAAAAACACACACCCTATCCTAAAGCTATGTACAGACCCTAACCTAGCATTCTTAGTTATTTCAGCAAGTGCCATCAAAGAATGCCTAGGTTAGAGCCATTTTCTTGCCCTTAAACCCTACTTGCAAGGGTTTTGTACCTAGTTGCAAAGAATGGAAGAAATCTCTGCAACCTAGGGCAATAAAATGTACAAATCAACCTTAATGAAAACAAATACAATGACACTCAAGAATGGCAATGATTTTACACCATCTAGTCTGTACTGGACCGTACAAGCAATGAAAAACATGTCAAAAACCGATGGAAACAAGGTTGCTTCACAAACCAAAAACTTTCTCTTGCATTTCCAATCCTCCAACCTGTAAAATTAAGTGAATTTTGGATTTTATGCTCCTATTTTCAGTCGGTTCAACCAAATTTTAACACCTATAACAAAAAATGCAACTTTTGCAAGAAATTGCAAAATGTTGCTCAACAACTTTTACAACTTTTGGCTCCAAGATGCAATTTTGCATTCTAATGCATTTTAAGACTCCTGAAGGTCCTCAAACACCCTAGAAGACCTAAACACAACACAATTAACCCCTAATACATGAATACATTCATCTAGAGTACTTTACCTGTGAACTACCTAAGCATTCCACTTCTCAGGTTGTCTGCATCCTAAACACAATTGACTCAAACCAAAACTTGGACAACTCAACCTTGGCTCTACTAAGTCCTAAATGGTTGGTCCATTATTACATCACAAAGATAACACACAAACTTGAAAGAAAACAAAAACTTTCAACTTGGAGTGTTAGGTGCCCTGCACTAGATTTGTTTTGGTATTTCTACAAGAACAGACACAAAAAGATCTCGATGTTGAACCCTTGGACATATGTTGTAGAAAAATGGATCATGCCAAATATTTTTATAGACCATGAACTAATTCAGATATTGGCAGATCGTTACCATCTTGTCACTGGAACTGTGAGGATGCAAAGTGCGAACCCTTTGTTGGTAATTACCGGGTCTAATATCATTGATTGTTTCATGTTAAACAAACAAGCCCTCACCAAGGTAGACCTAGAACAAATTACAATAGACTACAACATGTTATATAGGACATTTAAGAAGGATGAGCTTCCATATCATAGGAGAAGAGGCGTAAATTATCAGCCTTTGATGATAACAGGTAGTGAGCCTTTCCCTGTTGACGATTTCCTTGGATACTTCCAAAAGACCTACTTTTCCTTATGTCAGATATTGGGAGAGCATGCCACAGCTAAGATGCCAATATGGAAGACCTATTTTTGTAGACCATGAACTGATTCAGATATTGGCAGATCATTACCATCTTGTCACTAGAACTATGAAGATGCAAAGTGCTAACCCTTTGTTGGTAATTATTGGGTCTAACATCATTGATTGTTTCATGTTAAACAAACAAGCCCTCGCCAAGGTAGACCTAGAAAAAATTACAATGGACTAGAAAATTTTATATAGGATGAGCTTCCATATCGTAGGAGAAGAGGCATAAATTATCAGCCTTTGATGATAACAGGTAGTGAGCCTTCCCTGTTGACGATTTCCTTGGATACTTCCAAAAGACCTACTTTGCCTTATGTCAGATACTGGGAGAGGATGCCACAACTAAGATGCCAATATCTCTAATGTACATGGCAATGAGAATACAAAATTCTAAGGTGAGCCTCAAATATGATTTTGCCTCTAAAATTGAGAAAAAGTTACATGAGCAGCTGGTGGCGTGGAAAGAGAAGAAAATCAATAATTTCCATCTTTATTCTTTATTGTGTTATTTAATCCTAATTCAAAACAAACAAGCCTTTGCACAAAGGCTAAAACTAGGAATTGTGGATGAGAAAGGAAATAGGCTCCCAGTACAATTCCGGTGTTATCTATGGGACAAGAGATGCAAAGATGCAGACTACAAGGTCTTCTGTGACTCTTTTGTTATCATTGTATTTGGTGTTTTCAATCATTTAGTTGAGAGATTGTCACCTGAAATGAGGAAAGTGTCAAGGCCCCTATCTAGTGACCTTGAGAAGGGTCATGCTCACAACTTTGCTGATTGGTTTTGTATGGGGAGAATACTATTATTAGGGTCTATGGGTGCCCCCAAACTCCCCATTTGCTACCTATGTTCGTATCAGACAGACTTGCATTTTTTGAGTTTGTATGGCAGATGCTATGGTTGGAAAGGGAGTAAATTGCACCAAGGAGAAATGGGACATACATGCCTCATCGTGTGACATCTGTTAGATTTTCCATTGGCTCCAACATGTTGGAAAAGTTACAAAACTATATAAAAACCAATTTCTCACTAAAGCCTGGAAAAGAGAGAATGTATGATTCTGGAAACCACATTGGTTATGTTGTTAAATCAGTTTCACATAAAGTCCTGATTGAAGAAGACTTGGTCAAAAATATCACATCATATGGAGAAATTATGCAAAGAAGAAAAAAGTGGTAGGTCATAGCAAAGATAGAAGAGAAAAGGAAGAAAAGGGACCCCACTTTTCTTGGATTTCATGATGAAGAAACAAATGAATTGAAAATAATTGAATTGTTTTTGAATAATTTTGAGAAGATATATGTTAAATCAACAGGTGGTGGATCTCCACCAAAACAGGCCAATGTTCCACCCAAGAAACCTAAAGGGGTTTTTATACACACTGTATCAAATGATGATTCTACAAAGGATATTTCCCCTCCTACCAAGAAACAAAAGCTAGATGATCTAGACCCCCTGGTGCCTTATGATGAATCTAAAGGAGAGGGTAACACTGATGAAGCTGCTAATGCATTACGGGCCCTAAGAGGAGATGAAACAACAGAGCAGTTGCAAATTGATCCACCAAGGTATCAAGAGGAAACACATGGCTATGAAGCCCAAGTAGAAAAAGAAGCAAAGCCTGTTAATACTACTGATGAAAGAGTGGTTATTTCCATGAGGTTCCTAAATGATGATGAGCTCATCCATACTCAGGAGTTTAGAGATTTTTGGTTAAAAGTAAAAATGAAGGAATTTGAAGAAAAGAAACAAATGAACCTCATGGGAGTGGAAGAATTTAGACATGAAGAAGTTGTCGCTCAAACTTTCAAAGAAATGAAATTTGATGAGATACATGTCACCCCTACAGAAGCAAGAGAGATGGTTTTGAAAAGTGACATGATGATTATTCTTGGAATGACCATAAAATAAATGTTCTTGTAAGATTAGGTGAGACAACAGGAAGATCCTATGCTAATTGTTGAATTTGATTTAGATGAAGGGGTAAGTGGTACAAGGTATAATCCTAAGACTGAAGTATTGGTTGCATGGGTGAGATCTAAAAGCACTCATTAACCAAAGTTAATGGATTTGTTGAAGGAGACACAAGGGGTAGTGATCTTTAAGACCATGAAAGATACCTCTCCATTAGAGGCACCCATTTTGACTGTGCACTCTGCAATGTTCACCAGAGATGCAGTGAAACACATGCAAGAAAAAATAGCTAAATTGGAGGCAGGACATAAGGATATGAATGATGAAATAAATAGGTTGTATGTTGAAAATGCTATGCCAAAGAAAAGGGTAGAAGGACAACGTGAGAATCAAAGTAAAGCTATTGTTTTACATAAAAATACCCCATCATAGTCGACTAATAGAAATGGGGACAACAAGGAGTGGAATGAGAAAAAAAAAAAAAAGGTATGAGAAGGAGATCTAGGATACGAGGGTATCCCATGAAGTGATCATGCAAAGAATGCCACAAAAAACATTGGACACTTTTGAACAAATTATGTCACACAGGGTTAAGCTTATACTTGAGAAATTGGAAGAAGTATATAGAAGTTATGAGACTTTGTTGAAGATGATAGAAGTGTTCAAAGAAGATATGCCCAAACTAGAGAACTTATCAAAAAAATGACAACTAACATACATCACTTTGGTTATTTTAAGTAGAGTAACTCAAAGAAACCCTGATGTTTCTCCTAAGATAAAGGAAACTAAGTGAATGGTGCATACCATCAATGAAGGACTCAAAAATGTCATAAATGAGGAGCACAAAGTAAGGACCAAAATTGACTCCTTCCACACATTTCAATATTGGACTATCCCTTCCATCACAGACAAGGACAAACACCTCCAGGACTTCAATAATTGGAAGAGTGACTTCGACCAGATGGTGCAGAAGATCATTGCACACATGAAGGAGGAGAGAAATATCAATCTTCCTTTCTTTAATGTGTTCCAGGATAGGACTTTCACTTTAGATATTGGTTATGCTAGGTTTGTTGCAGAAGTTCAAACTTTAACAAATAAGAAATGGAAGGATCATTTGATGAACATGCCCATCATCTTCAACTTTCAGTGGCTCAGTGATTATGAAGTATACCAGTGGGAGACTACTCATTTGAAGGATCCCAAAAATAAAGGACATAGGATGTCGGCTGCTGAATATGAAGACTGCCCAGTTGAAAGTAGAACCTTGCCAGACCCAAGGGTCACAGGTTGGTACTCGCATATTCTTGATAATAGGCTTATTAATATTCATGGTTCTTTCTTATTTTAATGTTATGTTTCACCTTGTTGAATGTATTCAAAAAAACTTTAAATACTTTGATTAGTTTTGATAAGCAAACTGGTTTTGAAAAGGTACAATGTAGCGGTCTAAAGCTTGTCGCTTCTCCCCGTTTTGTATATCAGGGAGAAACTAAGACCATTGAGAAAATATAGTGAAAATAGGAGAATATTGCAAAAAATTTGTGTCTCATTACTGTGGCGAATATAATACAAAAATCCAAAGTTTCTAGCTTAGTTATTTGTTGATTATTGAAGATAAAATAGTGTGTGGTTGTCTCCAATTCCTTTTATTTCTTACATGTTTAAATCGATTATCGAGGATAATTTAGATTTATCAAAGCAACTCTTATTGTTTTGTGTGATTTAGTTGATTGGGTTCTGTCAGGCAGAATTAAAAATCCATTTGATTAAATTACAATAGTTTGAAGAGAGTAATTGGATTGACAAGAAGAGTCATACAATATTACGTTCTTGCATGTTTATACAAGGTATAAATGCCATCAATTCTAAATAACTTGAATATGAACAAAAACAAGATTAAATGACTTTGTAACCAAGGATAAGGCACTGATCATTGATATATAGAAGAATTTTATTTGAAGTTGGAAGTTTTAGTTGTTTTATGGAGAAATAAGATAGAGGTAGGAGTATAAGAACATTAAGTCTTCACTTCATGTATTTGTGTTGTACTAGGTGAATTTCAAATAAGAATAAAGAGAAATTATAGATCTGCTAAATCTCAAGGTACACCTGCCAAGGTCTTGTAGATTTTGAAGAGCAGAAGATATCTCTTTATAAGAGAATCTTGTTTGTTGGCCAATTTAGTTATTGAAAATAATCATAGAGCCTAGCACACTCTCAGGGTTTTATAATCTATTGATTTGGGAACCAACAATACCCTCATTGATCCAATGTGCTTGTAGGTTTGAACCTTCACATTGATGTTGTCGGCATTCATGCTAAGTACCTTATGCTCTAAACTATTCTCCAAACCTATGTTGGGCTAGTGTGTTCACAAGCTTTGTGCCCTTGTTGGGCTATTGTGCGCACGAGTATGGACTATTCACATTCATGTCAAGGATGAGGTTCCTTTCTTGTGGCCCCACCTAACTCAGGCCTAGCTAAAAACAAAATTTTGCATGATCATAGTTTTTAATTGGGTAATTTGTTTTTTAAATTATGAACCAGCGAGGTCACAAAACAAAATTATATCTCCAAGATAAATACTCAACAATAATTTGAATATTGGTGACAAGAACGACACTTTCATAGTTAGACCATTACACCATATCAATACCAACAATTATTCAAGTATATATACATGTAATTAAATTAATGTCAATTTTAAGGATAGTGGGTTGGATAAAATGCTCTGCAACCTCAAAGGTGAAAATTTGGTAGGGTTTACCCCAACACAAGGGTCAACATCATGGGTTTGGAGGAGGTCATACGTCCTCCTCCACCAAGGCAAGTTCGCCTTCTCTCATCCTGTTTATTTGTACATTTATTGTTGCTTGTGTTGGTTGGCTCTTCTAGTTTGCAAAGTAGGCAGAGATTAATGTTGCCTTATGGATGACACTCCAAGCATTAAGGTCGGTACTTCAGCTTCTCTTTTCAATAATAAAGGACATTCCCTTGCAATTAGCACCAAATCTTTCAAATATGTGTTAGTTGATAGCTCATTCTCCATGCCCGAAACTATGATATTCAACACAAACTTGGTTTCATTATCCACACGTAATGGCGAACAAGGAGGAGGAACAGGTAAGCAAACTACCATCACTATTTCTAGCCTTGTTGTTTCTCCTAATTTCAAAATGATTGATGCTCTGAATAATGGGAAATATTGATTGAAAAACAACACTATCTTTCTCACAATAATGGACATTACAAAGTACTTGACTTGCAAATTCTTAGATAAATGGTTTTAAAATATTTGGATTAAGATTTGCGGTATCATTTTGCATTTTGCATAATGATTTAAAAAGGGCTTTGCATTCTTTTTTTCAACGACCCTAAATCTTAGGCGGCTGTAGTTGATAAACAATTTTTGTTCATTGGAATTTATACTTTTAGGCCCTTAAGTGGTCACTCAAGGTTGTTTTTGATGAGATTCTAGGATTGTCTTGTCTTAGGTGGATAGTGGTAAAACATCCCCCCCTATGTTATGGAATTTTATTCCCTAATCGTTGGAATCCATTGGCAAGGTGCTTAGAGTGGATAACGCCCAATCTTTGGTTTCTCACATGGATGCTAGGGTTTTAATCCCAGTTAATCTCGAGAAGGACCTCCCCAAATTTTTAGAGGTCAATGTTGATGATGATCTGTTGGTCCGCGTTATCAAAACCTTGGAAGGGATCAATGCCTACTTTTTGTGCAGACGAGAGGGTCGTATTCAAAAGAATTGTCCAATTTAAAAAAAATAGAAACCTTTAGATAAAAATATTAGGTCCCCTAAAGAGGCCCCCCAAGTCTTACAATTAGTAATTTGTCTCTATCTTCACAGCCTTCGATCGATGGTTTTGCTAGTGTTATTCAAATGCCTCTATTGGGAAGCTTGAAATCTCTGAAGGCAGCAATGAAGGTTGTTATCACCGCTCCACCTATATTTAATGAATCCCTTAAAATTAAGGACTTCAATGCAGAACCCTTGCCTCATTTGGCTACCGTCATCTCACTTGCCCAAGTTAGAGATAGAAAGAATGATTCTCATGCCCAATTTGTTCTACCCAAGACCCACAAGTCTAGACACAAGAGTGCTCAACAACTTGCTCTGCAAAGGTTGACGAGGAATTAAAATTGTATGATGGAAATCGTTCAATCCTCTGTAGAGCCTCCTTCTATTGACTCTTGTTAGATTCCAATAGACATCAATTCTCAATTTTTGCTATCAAAGATTAGTTTGACTGAAAGAGATAATCACGCCTTGTCAAACCATGGTTAGGGATATCGAAGAAAGGAGGAAATCCTCTGTGCTAATGGGTGTGACAATTGATTTACCTATCCCCAATGAGAGCTTCTACCTTGAAACTTTCTAATAATTATAGTACTCTCATGGATTCTCATAATGAGACCCCTCAAGATGGTGCAATTGATGGAGAATCCCCTCCCATTGGGAATATGTAGGCCAATTCTTAATCCCATCCTCGTAGAAAATTGAGTCCTTCCAGTGTTAACCATAGCTCTAGCATTGATAAGGATGATGCCTTTTTGACATCACTACTACTGATCCCCTTATGGGAAATGAGTCTTAGAGTGGAAAACTATGAAACTTACCCATTAGAGTTTGAACTAGAAACTGGGTCACTATCGAGTGAGTCAATTTATAAAGAGAAGCAACTACCATGTTAGGCCTCGAGAGGCAAGAAAGATGAATGTGAAGTGTTGATTCTTGCTGGAAATAGATAATTCACAGAAGCCAAAAGGAAGAGGGGGAGACCTAAAGGAAAGCAGTCTCCTCTGCCTAAGAAGGATACTAACAAGGATCTTCCTAAATGCTTTCTTAGCTTTCGGGCTACAATGAACAATACTCAATGATGTTGAGCATGAATATAAATTGTATCTCTTGGAATGTAAGGGGTCTTGAGACCCCAGACATAAAATTTATATTGTTAATAAATTCTTAATGCAATATAGAAATGTTGATATATTGATGTTGCAAAAAGTGAAGGCTACCAAATTCACATTGGATGTGAAGCTTAAATATATTTGGATAGATGCTTTGCCCTTCCCTACCAATCATGACAAAGTTAAGAGGGGATCTAAGTGTTGATATGTGGCGACTGATCAACAAAGTACTGTACACTCATAATGTATCATCGCTGGGGTTTGGGGTTGGGCTAGGCCCTGGGAATGCAGGCAGTAACACACGATGGGGGTTTGGGGGCGGCAACCCCCGAGGAAAAAAAAATTTGGATGTTTTTTTGGTTGATGAAAATTGACATTGTAATAAAACCCTAAAAAGGCCGACTTTGTTTGGTGCCCTAAAAATGCATGTTATAAGCGGTTGGGATGCTTAAGGCATTGTGATGATGTACTGTTTTTACTGGATAATAAGAAAGATTGGACGACTGTGTATGGTGGATGTAACCCATTCTGGGTGAACCACGTTAAATCTCCGTGTTATCTGTGTCCTGTTTTATTCCTTTATCTTTTGTATTTAAATTTGCATATAATTGTTAGTTCATATTTGCTTCGGATATGCTTGAAACCCTAACAATTGGTATCAGAGCGAGGTTTTCTGTAAATTGGCAAGACTCTCAGATTTGAGTGGGAGCAATGGAGGATTCCAAATTCAAGGTCGAAAAGTTTAATGGCCAGAATTATCAGTTATGGAAAATGCAGATGGAGGATTACCTGTATCAAAAGGATTTGTGGCGGTCGTTAGAAGGAAAGACAAAGAAAGCGACCACAATGTCAGATGAAGAGTGGGACATTTTAGATAGAAAGGCACTGTGATCCATTCGATTGTGCCTTGCACCGTTCGTAGCATTCAATATAACAGAAGCAAAAACAACTGTAGATTTGATGGCGACATTGGCTAAGTTGTATGAGAAACCCTCGGCTTCGAATAAGGTATTTCTTATGAAGCGTTTGTTTAATTTGAAAATGAGTGAGGGAGGATCTGTAGCGGAGCACTTAAATGAATTTAATACAATTACTAGTCAATTGTCTTCGGTAAAAATTACCTTTGTAGAAGAGGTTAGGGCTCTCTTGATTTTATGTTCTTTGCCAGAAAGCTGGAATAGCTTGGTTATGGCTGTAAGTAACTCTGTCTCTGGTCAAAATACTTTGATATTTGATGATATTGTTGGTGTTATCCTAAGCGAGGAAATGCGAAGGAAAAGCACAGGTGAGACTTCAACATCATCAAGTAGTGTTTTGAATGTGGAGAACAGAGGAAGATCAAAGGAATTAGGAAAAGGCCCTGGGAATGAGAAGTCATGAGAGAAGTCAAAGAAAGGACACTCTCAATCTAGAGGAAAGAAAGATTGCTGATACTGCGGAAAGCCTGGTCATCTAAAGAAAGACTGTTGGTCTCGGAAAAACAAAGAAAGAGACAAAAATGAAAATGACAGTAAGGAAGCTAATATTGCAAGCAATACTTTACAAGATCCTTTAATCTTATGTTTGGATAATGTTAATGATTCCTGGGTAATAGATTATAGGGCTTCATTTCATGCTACACCCCATAGAAAATATTTTCTAGATTATGTTCAAGGTGATTTTGGACAGGTATATTTGGGTAATGATGAGCCCTACAAAATTGTTGGAAAAGGAAAGATAAAGATCAAGTTGCAGAATGGAAATGACTGGTTTCTGTAGGAGGTAAGACATGTTCCTCATTTAAGAAAAAATTTAATTTCTGTAGGGCAACTAGGTAGTGAAGGTTGCATAGTTACCTTCTCAGACAGTATCTGGAAGGTCACTAAAAGATCATTAGTAGTAGCTAAAGGTATCATCTCTTGGTGGCTCAGGTATCATCTCTTGGTGGCTCTTGTTATTATGTTATTTTTATTGATGACTCAACCAGAAAAACATGGGTATATTTCCTAAAACAAAAATCAGATGTTTTTGAAACTTTTAAGAAATGGAAAGCTTTGGTTGAGAATGAGATAGGAAAAAAGTTGAAGTGTCTCAGATCGGATAATGGAGGTGAGTATTGCAGCAAAGTAGTTGAAGATTACTGCTCCTTAAATGGGATTCAAAAGCAGAAGACAGTTCCAGGAACTCCACAGGAAAATGGTGTGTCGGAGAGAATGAATAGGACTATCATGGAATGCGCGAGGAGCATGAGATTGCATGCTAGATTGCCCTTACATTTTTGGGCAGATGTTGTACATACTGTTGTCTATTTGATTAATAGAGGACCTTCAACCCCTTTGGATGGTGGTATTCCAGAGGAGGCATGGACTGGAAAAAAGGTAAATTATTCCTTTCTGAAAACCTTTGGTTGTGAAGCTTTTGTCCATGTTGATAAAGAAAACAGAACCAAGCTTGATGATAAATCTCAGAAATGTACCTTCATTGGATATGGGATAGATGAATATGGCTATCGGTTATGGGATTTTGAAAATAAGAAAATAATTAGAAGTAGAGACCTTATATTCAATGAGAAGGTCATGTATAAAGAACAGATGTAGGAAAAGAAGCATGAACATGACAAACAAGAATATATGGTATTGGATGAGATTCCTAAAAATGAAATTCCACAGGTACCTGATGCTCAGCAACAACAGATTGTTCCACAAACTCCTGCAAGTGTTAGACGTTCTACAAGGTTAAGTAGACCCCCTGAAAGATTTTTTCCTTCTTTGTATTCTATTTTATTAACTGATTTTGGTGAACCAGAAGAATATGAAGAAGCAATGCAGGTGGATGCCAAGCAACAATGGGAGATAGGCATGA
This sequence comes from Cryptomeria japonica, assembly GCF_030272615.1. NCBI lineage: Eukaryota > Viridiplantae > Streptophyta > Pinopsida > Cupressales > Cupressaceae > Cryptomeria > Cryptomeria japonica. The sequence continues at coordinate 628,779,295 of NC_081408.1, read as the reverse complement.
AAGAGGAGATGGACTCCTTGATGAAAAATAAGACTTGGGACTTAGTCCCTTTACCTGCAGAAAAAAGAGCTTTGCCTAACAAATGGGTTTATAGGCTGGAGGAGGAGGAAGGAGGCCAGAAATGATATAAGGTCAGACTTGTGGTAAAAGGTTTTGCACAGAAAAAGGGTATAGATTATGATGAAATATTTTCTCCAGTTGTAAAAATGACTTCAATTAGAACTGTACTTAGTCTTGTGGTTGCAGATGATTTACATCTTGAACAATTAGATGTCAAAACAGCTTTTCTCCATGGAGATTTGGAGGAGGAAATTTACATGTTGCAACCAAAGGGATATGAGGTCAAAGGTAAGGAGAACTTGGTGTGCAGGTTGAAGAAAAGTTTGTATGGCCTAAAGCAAGCACCCCGACAATGGTATTTAAAATTTGATAGTTTCATGGTTGAACACGGTTATCATAGATGTCATTCTGATCATTGTGTATATTTTAAGAGATTCGATAATGGTGGTTATATTATCTTGTTGCTTTATGTTGATGACATGCTTATTGTTGGGTCTAACATGCAACATATAAATGATCTTAAACAGAAATTAGGCAGGTCATTTGCTATGAAGGATTTGGGTGCAGCTAAGCAAATTCTCGGTATGAGGATTACACGGGATAGGAAAAATAGAACCTTGAATTTGTCCCAAAGTGAGTATATAAAGAAGGTGTTGAAAAAATTTAACATGCAGGGTGCAAAAGCAGTTAGTACACCTTTGGCTAGTCATTTCAAATTGACTAAGGAGATGTGCCCAAAGGCACAGGAAAAGGTAAATAAAATGCCTAACATCCCGTATTCATCAGCTGTTGGCAGTCTGATGTATGCAATGGTATGCACAAGGCCAGATATTGCACATGCAGTGGGAGTTGTGAGCAGGTTTATGAGTAATCCGGGTATGGAACATTAGAATGCTGTGAAATGGATTCTTCGATATTTGAAAGGAAATACTACGAAGGCATTATGTTTCAAAGGATCTAATGTTGCTCTAAGTGGATTTGTTGACTCTGATCTGGTAGGTGATATTTATTCACAGAGGAGTACTACAGGGTATGTTTTTACTATAGGGGGAACTGCAGTCAGTTGGATTTCTAGGCTGCAAAAGGTTGTTGCACTTTCAACCACTAAAGTTGAGTATGTCGTTGCTATAGAAGCGAGCAAGGAGATGATTTGGTTACAATGTTTTCTAGAGGAATTGGGTCAAACACAGGAGGATTGGCCATTGTATACTGATAGCCAGAGTGCCATTCATCTTGCAAAGAACTCTGCTTTTCATTCAAGGACAAAGCACATTCAGCTCAGGTACCACTTCATTCAGACTGTTTTGGAGGAGGGTCAGTTACGGCTTGAGAAGATTCACACAAGTGAGAATCCTGTCGATATGTTCACGAAGGTAGTTCCACAGGAGAAGCTGATTTCTTCATCAGTTTCTGTTTGTCTTCTTGATTGATAATTGTGGAATTTATACCAGTCAAGTCCAAGTGTTTTATCCAACGGATGCTACAAGTACAGTGGTGTCGTCTAGTATTAGTCTCCAAGTGGGAGATTGTTGATATGTGGCGACTAATCAACAAAGTACTGTACACTCAGCATGTATCCTCATCGGAGTCATTTTTTTTTATGTTTTTTTGTTGTTGATGAAAACCGACATTGTAATAAAACCCTAAAAAGACTGACTTTGTTTGGTGCCCTAAAAACGCATGTTATAAGCGACTGGGATGCTTAAGGCATTGTGATGTTGATGTATTGTTTTTGCTGGATAATAAGAAAGATTGGACGACTGTGTATGGTGGATGTAACCCATTCTAGGTGAACCACGTTAAATCTCCGTGTTATCTGTATCCTGTTTTATTCCTTTATCTTTTGTATTTAAATCTGCATATAATTGTTAGTTCATATTTGCTTCAGATCTGCTTGAAACCCTAACACTAAGAGGGAAAATGGAAAAATAAAGTTGTGGATAATGGCTGCTCCTCATACAATAGGGTCGTGTGGACCATCATATGCGATTACGACTCTAAATTTAAAATTTACTCCCTTTATGTAGCTAATGATTACAAAGAGGGGATTAGCTTGTGGAAGTGGTTATGCACTCTCCCAGATATCCCCTAGATTATTGGTGGGGACTTCAACATGATTGAGAATCAGGAAGATACATTAGGAGGCTTTGAATCATAATTGAAATGTGGAGAGAAGTTATACTAGTATATGATGAAGGAGAAACTTATGTTGTTTGATCCCCTTGAAGTAAAGAAGAATGGATACAGGTCCATATAGTACACTTCGTGTAACTACCAACAAGGAAGAAGTGGAATTTACTGTAGACTTGATAGATTCCATGCTAATAAGGATTTTGTCTCCTTCAAATAGGAGGATGATAGCTCCACTGTTAGGGTACTCCCATCCACCCCCTTAGATCACCATCCTATCAAATCTCTAATAGCAATAAGCTCTAATGATGGCATGCCTAACACAAGGGAGGCTAAAATTATCCTCAATACTACCCTTCTTATGGATAAAGATGTTAGATGAGCTATATATGATCCGACGGATTAATAAATGGGACAACAATTCTAATTTAGTCATTGATAGATGGAACAAGAATTTTAATAGTTGGAGAAACTCATTGCAAATGATAGGCAGGAAAAAGCCAAATATGAGAGGAAGTTTGAGGACTTGGTTGACAACCTCTTGAGAGTAGAATCTCAAACTCAATTGGACCCCTCCAATCAGGATCTGGTGCTTCAGCTGTCCTAGACCAGGACCTTTCTAGGGGCATTTAGAACCATAAGATCCAAGGTACTAAGGTTAGGGCCAGTATTAATTGGTTGGAATAAGGAGACAAAGGATCCAAGTTTTTCTTTAATCTACTAAGACATAAAGAGTTCAATGAGAGGATTAATAGAGTCTAGGAAGAAGACAAAGAGTTAGCAAACAATAAAGACATTAAAGATGTTTTTTCTCTACTATAAAAAATTGTTTATATCAGATGGGAACTCTGCTTCTAGTCGACAACAAGAGATAAGTGTAAAACCCTTATTCCTAAGAAGATTTTAGATAAAGAGGTTTATATGCTCAATAAACCAATCTTAGTAGAAGAGAACCTCAAGGCCATCATCGCTCTTAACAATGACAAGGCCCCGAGTCCTGATGGCTTGCCCATTGAGTTTATAAAGATACCAAAGAAGAGATAGGGTTGGACTTGTTATAGGTGTATGAGGAAGCTTTAAAGGAAGACACTTTTGGAGAAGAAATTAACAAAGGAGTAATCAAGTTGCTCCCCATAAATGGGGATGAGTCTCTTATTAAAAATTGGACACATAACCCTATTAAACATATCGTATAAAATATCATCTAAGATTATTGCTCTCACAATAGTGGACATCCTACCCAAATTTGTGCTCAATACTCAAACTGGCTTTATCAAAAGCATAAACATTCTTGAGATTGTTATTACGAGTTGGGAAACAATGAAATGGGTTAAATATACCAATTAGAGAGTGGCTATGTTTCTTATTAACTTTGAAAAGGCATATGACTGGATTGAATGGGAATTTATTATCGTGTTGTTGGAATCGTTTGGTTTTCCTAAGGAGTTATGTCAGATGGTTCAAGTAATTCTTAAAGTTGCCTTTGTCTTGGTGGAGGTTAATGGATCCCACAATCAACCCTTTATCTTGGAAAAATCCATTAAGCAAGGGTGTCCTTTGACCCCTGCACTTTTTGTAATTGAATTTGATGCTATTTATTACCGTCTCAGAGACTCCACTCTCTCTGCAAGGATCAAAGACATCACCTTGCATAATAAGGAAGACCTAATTAATATTCAGTTTGTTGATGATATGACTTTGTTTCTTGAGATGGACGACGAAAACATGGAATCCTTAATGGTGAATCTTAACTTCTTTTGTGATGTCTCTGAGGCAAATATTTATGATACCAAATCCACCCTTCTTAGGTGGGAAGATAGCCCTCCTGCCTGGTTCAACAAGTGCAACTATCAATGGGGGGGCCATCAAAACAAGTCAAGTACCTAGGTATACCATTTGCAACCAACCCATGTCTAAAAGAGATGTGGTTATGGATTAAAGGGAAGACAGAGTATAGGTTGGCTAGATGGAATAAGCATTACCTATTAATGGGTGGAAGGATGCAGGTATTCTAGAAAATTCTCTCATCCTAAAGTCTCTATTATGCCTCTGTGTGGATGTTTCACAATTATCAAATCAATATATCTATAAAAAAATTTAGGAGTTTCATTTGGTCAGATGGTAGAGGAAACAAGAAATGAAAGTCTGTTAAATGGAGTTAGTGTTGGCTTGATAAGAAGATGGGTGGTCTGGGATTGAAGGATCTCAGAATGCAAGGAAATTCTCTAGCCGCTAAATGGATCCTCCATGCATTGGAAGGAAATAAACCTTGGAAGGTTCTCATTAGGAATAATATTAGTTTTGTTGTTCCTAAATAGGCCAAGACATGGAAGTTGCTCCCCCTTAGCGACCTTATTGTTGGTAATTTTACTAGTTTCCCTGACCAACTCTAATGTGTTTAAGGTGATATGGAAGGCTTGGGAATATATTAGAAGACATGTTTCCCACAATGGTATCTTCAATATTGATAATACTTTGTGTGGGGAAATGTCTATCTAGTGAAATTTATCCCACAAGGGTAGGCCTCTTGCCCTGATTCAAGGGTGTTCTGCTAGAAGTTGGAATTCTAAAGGTATTTGTTATTTCAATGATATTATTTATAATGGTTAACTAATATCTTGGAATGATCTCAGTTTTAAGTATCAACTACCTCCCTCTAACTGGAGGACCTACTCCATATTGCGAGAAGCTTGTAGCAACCTGCACTTGCCCAAGCAATGTTTAGTTATGGAAGATAGGTTCACATCATTCAAATGGGTGGATGACACTTTATTGATGAACACTAAGGATAAGGTTGTCTACAATGCTCTTTGTTGTATGTGGACCCGATTACTCATGTTAATTCTATTTGGAATCTGGAGTACAATAGTAATGACTGGAAAAAAAGTGTTTACCATGTTATGGGACAACATTATCATACAAAAAAAGGGTTTAATTGGTTATTCATTCTTCACAGGTTATATATTAAAATACACAACACGCTAATGATCTTTGTAGTGTTTGCAAAAAAATTGAATTCATTAAACATATTTTCTTTAAAAGTGCTAATACTAAGGAAATTTGGAATCATTTTGATATTCAATTTTTTGATAAGCTATCTTATTGTGATACTATTTTTAGATCAAACAATGATATTAATAGTAATTTCTTTTGGGCTCTTCTATCATGTGGAATACTCTAGGCTATCTGGGCACTTAGGAATGAAGAGAAATTTCAAGGAAAGGGTAGGTTGCTTACTGAGTCTTTAAGAAGATTCATTTTTTACAATGTTGAATTGCAAGTGACAATTTCCATGAGGATTTATAAGAAAAAGTTTGAGTGGTTCTTAGAAGATGGCACAACCAAAGTCTTTCTCTTGGAAAACTCTCATGGTTACACTTGGTCTGGGTCTAAGGTGGAAAGAACACCATTTGTTAATGCACTGACAACCTTCGTGAATGAAAACAATGAGGGAAAGCGTGTGGAAAGGGAGTACCATGCTTAACAATTAGCGGCATTGGGAGCAAAGAATTGGAACATAAGTATTATCTCGATGGAAGGCCCCTTGGGGTGGACCACCTGACTTGATAATTAAGCCTTGAACATGGTCTATTAAGTCAAGTAATGGTCTACTGAGACATGTAATAGTCCTTTTTTGTACATGGTAAAGCACTAGATATACTTGTATATGTAAATGGTCAAGTATGATCAAGTACGAGTCACTGTATGAGTCACTTGTAAATGGTCTAGTATAGCATTATGCATTGTATAGGTCCATTTTCACTGTATAGGCCCATTAATCACAAAGCCCATATTGATCATCATTTATAGCTAGAGAGAGTCCATATTTTACATGGCCTCGGACTTTTTACTGTAAAAGAAAATTTTGAAAAACATTCTTTGTATGCCATATATGATCTATAGAGGTAGGGTCATATCATAACCTCATTTTACCCTTTTTTCTTTTCCCCTATATTTCCTTGTGCATATAAGATTAGTAGTAAAATGAAGTGTATGTATGTACAATATTATGTTTGTCAGATGTAATAATTTACATTGATTATTTATGTAGAACCCGGTGAAGATCCCTTCAATCTATAAAAGGTAAAAAGGAAGAATAAATTCAAAAGAATCAGGTAGAGAACCTAAAAAGGTAGAAAAAAATGATACTTTACCAAGGTATTTTTCTCTTACATGCATCTCATTAAAAATAATGATTTCTTACTGCATATTTTGTTAGTTGCAATGATGAGATTTTGTTGTTTTCAATTTATATCTTGATTAATTCCTCAAATTATTATTTTTCTAATGTTTTGAATTGTTCTCTCTTCTTATTTTATTTTGGTAACAATATCATTCAACTAGTAGTAACGAGCTTACCTATAATAGGGACAAAGGGAACCCATATGAAAGTTATCTAATATAAGTTAGGTTATGCAGTGGGTCTTGCAAGCTCTTCGACATCTAGTATTGGAAATTTTGATAAGAAGCTTCTAGGATAAAAGTTCCAAAAGACCCTAGGAATCATTGTAAGGTATTGTCTCTAAGCAGCTTCATTTTCTCTTTTCCATCTCATTATTAGTTCCTGCCTAGAACTATAGTAGATGGGTTGACCGTAACTAGTGATTAATTTTTATTTTTTTGCCAATTCATAAATTTTCTTTTGTTAGTACCAATTTACATTTTTGAGGGTTGAAAGTAAAAAATGTGCTACGAAGTTAACAAATGATTTTTTTTTCAAGTTGTTATTAGCCTCTACAAAATGACAGTGAAGGATTGTAATTTCCCAAGGGAAAGAACACACAACCCACAAGGTGATTCCTTAAACTTGTTAGATGCAAATTGTCAGAATACAATCATGGTTCCGGACATGGCAGATGTAGCTTCTTCGAAGAGAGCTCATAATGCATGTGAATTGTCCCCTCTAATGATAAATCTAATAAATTTCTATGAAAGATACAATCAAATTATTTTTTATGTAGTTCTATGGGGAGAAGTCAAGTGCAAATGATTTTTCATTTGAGGCAACATCAAATCCTTTAGGCTAATTCTCAACTGGTTATTCTTCATATGATAGACCTAAAGTAGAAGAAAACTAATAGAAGGAAATTCAAGAACACATTTATTAAAAAAACTAAACAAAGTGAGGACTAGTTTTATTGATACATTGGTGACATTTCATTTGCAGGCTGCATCCTCATCAAAATTGATAAGCCCTTGCGATTTGCAATGTTTAACATGTTCTAACCTTCTTTTTATTACTAAGAGTTTCTCATATACAAATAGGTCTGATTAATAGCTTTGGTTTTCATTTCATATTCATTTACCTGTATAAATATCCATCTCTTCACTATATAGGTTTACAAATTTTGCCAAAACCAAATGATTATAGAACTGTGCTTCATCATTTTTGCATTTCAAGTTGTGTACAATCTTTTCCTATTTGAAAAAGAAGTTCTTTGAAAAAACATGCATAAAATCAATGACAATGGCTTTTTTTGGGGAGTTTGGGAATATATTATATATTATTAGTGCTTGTTTTGGTATATATTATTCTAATTAGTATTGTTTAATTGTAGGTATGTTAATGTATGTTAGATTCTTTATTTAATTTAATTAATATAAAATAAAATTAAAATAGTTTATGATTGAATTAATATAACTAGACAATGAAATGTTTTGGTCACCTTTAGAATCCAACATAAAATATGTAGTTAATATACAAATATTGGAATGATAATTTTTTAAATTTAAGTCAAACTTTTAAGTATCCCATTATTGGAAATCAGTTTCACGCATCTTTTTTGAAAATATGTAAATTAAATAATGTAAATACTTTATGATATGCATCTCATCACTCTCGATTTGTTTTTTGTTTACACAAACAATTGAACAAAATATGTGACAAATGACAACAAAGGAACGATTATGAATTACATTGGCTTCAAGCATTGAACAAAATACAAGACAAATGACAATAGAGGAATAATTATAAATTGCATATGCTTTAGAATGTAAATTAGAGATATGAAAGAAAAGAATGGTACTAGGAAAGATTTCTCGTAAGGCCAACACAAGTAAATTCAAAATGGGAGAAGATACTCATATTGCACCAAGACTTTGGCATGAAGGGATTTTCACTTGATAAGGCTACACATGATGTACCAACATAGGTAAATACTCTAGAATAAAAATGGCTTCTCATTTCAATTGGACTATGACGAGGGCATGTTGGTCTTGCTCACTTAAAGTTGCACACAATGTCCTAAATCAACATATACTTTAAAATGAAGATATATTTTCATTGCAATTGGACTATTATGTAATGATCTCTTGGTTTCTAAGCATAACAATATTAAGAAATTATTATCTAAATTCATGCTTAAGTAAATACTTTAAAGTTTAAAGTAATTATCTAAAAACATAAAAAAAATACTCAAACTTGGCATACTAAGAATTGTTTTCACTTAATATCTAGAAGAATACCCCAACAAAATTGTCCTGCTAAGTATGACATTTCTACAATGCAATGCACCATATTTAAAAATGCTTTCCTTTTCAATCTTAAATATGGTCTCTTTTTATAGTTTCTACAAGTTGTGGAAGGATCAAGAATTGGAAATCGTGAAAGCAGTATAGTGATAAAATATTGCAAAAAGTGTTATGCAGTCATAATTACGATATACTTGACATCAACAAGGTGCGTTTTTTCAAAGAGCTTATTTATATGCTTAATGTGATATCATTGCCTCTATACTCTTATTCATGAGATATACCATTGAAATTGAGAGATAAATGTCCATTGTTGTAAGGTGGTGAAATTAGGGTTTCACTAATTACGATAGTAAAATCACCAATTTCACAATATCAACTTCACATTTAAAAGAGGAAGGTAAATCCAATAGATCTAGCCACAATTAAATTAGAGAGCAGGGTTTAGATGCTGATTGGATTTTCCATTTTCTATTTCCCCTTTTAGAGAGTCTAAATTGTATTTGAATTGTAATGTTAGATATAGGGCAAACAATGAGGAATTGAACCAAAACAGTAATGACAAAGATTCTAGACTTCACACAAAGTTGTAGATAGAGATCTAAGAAGGGAAAATGGATTAGAACTTGTAGCTAAAAATTTAGGGTGAATTGTCGAGACTAGGAGGGTGGGAGCGACCTGCTCCTGTAGATTCTAGGATAGACAAGTGGGATGTTCTTCAAATTAGGAAGACACACAAAATCTATTGCAAGAAGATTAGTTTTAATTTCTGAGACTAGGATGGTGGGAGTTACCTGGTCCTTCGCTTTTCATGCCTGTAAAATATGAACTTGTTCATCATTGTCTGCTCTATCAAAATATTCATGCACAACACCTGAATCAATTTCCTTCACACAAAGAGAGAGAAAATGATTGTGGATAGGGGTTTATTGTAGGTCAACCCTCAGTTTAGGAATTAACCTTGAAATTGAAATGGAAATAAAATTGAATTGAATTAAAATGCTTTCCTTTTGAGGGAAAGACTAGATCTAAATTTAAATGCTTGAAATTGAATTTGATACCTTGGCGAAGCTTGCTTGAATTCTCGTGCAAAGGGTTAAGGATGCCATGTAGAATATCTTCATGGAAGGTTGATCACAAAAGCAATCTTGAATGCTTGGACTTGACTTGACCTCTCCTTTAATGCATGATGAATGTTTGTTTGCTTGCTCACTTGAATTTGAATTGAATTTACTAATGTAATTGATTTCCATCTTAAGAGAGATCTAATCCCAAATGAGGGGGGTAGGCTTCCTTTTATACCTAACCTTGCATTTAATGTTTGAATTTTTGTAGTAGCCCATCACAAAACCTTAATTCCCACCCATTGGAGATGATTGTTGATGGGACCAAATTTGAGTCCTAATTAAGAGGAATAGGGCAATGGGGGCATCCTAGTCTTGAGCCAGGATCAGGGCACCCCCAACACCCTGGTTCTGTTAATCAAGACTCGAATTTAAACAAAGGCTAGAAGAGGAGTTGAAAATATAAAATTTAGAGGGTGTGAAGAACATCAAAGCTGACATCAAGCACTGATAGACATAATGCCAAGGTGAGGTCTATGCAGGGACAAAATTGTATTTAGATACAATTTACGATGCTACAATTGTATATTTTGTTCTTTTTTCAAAAACCTTAAGACTCTTCCATGTATTATTTCATGTTGAAGCTTTTTTTAATGGTAAAAAAGAAAGAGATGCTAAAAAAACAAAACAAGGATGGAGGTCATTCCAAAGCATCTTATCAGAATAGACACCTACCAAAGAGGAAATCTATTAACAAGGGTCAACATAAAGAATGAGGGCGTAAGAAGTGAAAATACATATTTTCTAATGGAGCAATAATCAAAATATTTTAATCAAATGGGGAAAATATTATTACTAGAATGATTAATCAGAGATGTTGGAAACGCACAACATATTTACTATTGCAAATGCAACCAATAGCTACTACTAGTATTTTTTCATTGTGTCACTTGATTCTTGTCTCATCATGTCTTTACCTTTTTGAGGATTGAATACAAGAAGAAAAAAATTGTGGCATTGGCCCTATATGTCATGACTCATAGGGGTAATTTTTTGGAGCATAAAAAATGAACCCTTGGTTTTGGCTAACTATCACATCTAAATGGTAAAATATTTAGAGATTTGAAATATTTTAATTCAATTTTGTTAAATAATTTGGACATTGGTCCTATATGGCAAGGCTAATAGAGTTAATTTTTGAGGAGGACCCTTGGTTTTGGCATTTATTTGTTATCATCTAGAAGTAATTATTTTGGTTTGAAATGCTAAGGGTTATTTGACAAAATACAAAGATACATTGACTCAACTGTAGATTAGTTCTTTGCAATAACTAAGTAATTCAGTTTAAATTTTTAAATCTTCAGTAGTGGAAATATTTCCAATTCAATTTTTCTACCTTTAACCAACAAATTTATTCAGTTGGAGAATATGTTGTGAAAAGAATTGTAACACTTTACTTTCATATATAGCGACAAGTGATAAAATATGCTATTATTTACTCTTAAGAGGGGAATAACTTAAAGGATATATGAGTCAATATATGTTAGTTTGCTCATCCTCTCACAATCGGGTTGTTTTTGGAGTGACATTAGTTTGTATATTGTTTTAGCAACACAAATGAAGTTCAAAAGAACTATTTTTGGGACAAGTTGAAATATCATTTGGTTCACTTGTTTTTATCTACCAGGGATATTATGTTTTCAAATTACATTAAATATTCTGGAGATTCTATTTTTTGGTTCTCCCACCAAAGGTTACTCAATATGACCGAAATTGTAAGCCATATGATAGAAGTGTATTGAGTGATTATGGCTACATTCAATGATCAGGTTCCATGTAATAATATAATTAAACACCTGATACAATCACTTGTACTCAATGTAACACAAATTAAGCTAGTTCTAATGTAAGATTGATAACATTTGGTTTGAGGACCTTGAGAATGTTCAATAACCTATATATCGTTTTGGTGGGTTCTGTAGCATTCTTATGATTTTGAACTTTTGTCAAATATAAATGTTGTGGTGAGATTGTCAATCAAGTGAATTTGTAAATTGAAAACATGGAAAAATGGAGTTGCACATTAATTTGAATGATGATCACACCATTAAAGACATGGTGCTTTAGAAATGCATAGATTATTGAAAATGACAACTACAATAGAAAAAGTTAATTTTAGTTAAATTAAATGAACACAAGGTGAGTTACACTATGTTTGGCTTGGAGTTGGAGTAGGCTTGCCAAATTAGGACTGGCATACATGAATTAAAAGGTTGAAATCAATTTGGGAGATGTATTTTTTTCTTGTGGGGTACCAAGCTCATTTGAAATAGATCAATTATATTTGTGAAATTGATAGACTTAAAATTAATAATAACTAATTAATTGCATTTTGTAATTTATGATACCAAACGATCTATTTTAAGTCACTAAGAAATTCTCATGCAGGCTCTCCTTTGTATTAGACACTTGCGAAGATTCATTTTGTTAGAAAAGTTTCTTTTCATAGTTACAAAAAGACTACTTGTTAGACTAGAACATAGGCAAATTTGTGCAGAGTGAGCCAAATGCTCAAAATGTTGATGTCACAATCCTGGTATCCATGATATATTTATCACTGGTAATTTTTTTCTATACAATTTCGATTGTCATTGAATTCCCATGTGGTATATCTATGTTACATGCTACTTGGCTTTATGGATGATCTAGATTTATAGATGAAACACTATAAATTGAATGGTTGTCATTTAGTTCACTTTGCACATAATGCATGTAAGGAAGCCATCTACTTCTTCATTTCCACAACATGCCACACAAAAGGATAATGTAAAGATGGTTAATGGAGTGGTCTACAAGAGCTTCTATCTACAATAAATTGTGACAAATTTGTGATAAATATAAAAAAAGTAATGGCATGCTCATGTGTAGTAAAAGTAAAGCCAATACCATAGAGAACTATTAAATGGATATCTTCTAATAAAAAAGAATAAGTTAAGTGGTTAGTGAGATATATAATTTTGACTTCAGGTGAATCATTTTTGGGAAATCCATATATCGTTGGATTTTTTTAAATCTATATGTGGTTCGATCATTTATTTGTTTTGTTTTATTTCGTACAATCTGTATTTGGTCGATTCACTCTCTAAAGAGGAAATAGATGAAATGACAATCAAAAAAATATTAGTAGAGTGAAACTTGTTAGAATGAAGGTATCACCATTGTCAACATCAAATATTTGTTGATCCATCAGGGTGATAGTTACCATCTAAAGTACAACTAGGAGTAACATCTTTTGCTTGAAGTGCTCCCTAGGAATAAATCAATACAATTCTGTATAGATTTCAGCTTTTTTTTTCACAAAGGGGTAAAATTTCATTAAACATAGAAGAAGATTACAAAGCAAGAATTACGAACAACTCAACAAAGAACAAAGAACTATCCAATCCCATCCTTCCCAACTAATTGCTCTAACATATGAGGTAAATCCAAAGGTAGATGTCTCCTTTCCACAGTATAGATTTCAAGCACTTATACTCATATCATTTATATAAATGATAAATTGAGATTTCTCTTACCATGAAATTGATCTTTCAAGCATTAATTTATATATATTTTTTATTGTTGTCTCCCTGCTTCCTCAAATTCCGAAAAAAAGTTGCCATCCTCAAAACTCACCCCCCATCCCAAAGATTCCCAAATGAAACACCACTGAAAGTTCTTTTAGTATAATTTGAATCTCATAAGAGATTTCCATAATTTTACATTTGAATTTTATATCTTTGAATTTCTTAAAGTTGGTGCAACCTTTTATAAAATTTAGTCACGACAACCGATAGTTTTCTCTTATTGCAGACTTTATTAGCTATTCAATAATAAAAATGATCCTTTCATTGCAAAAGGTTTGTTATGAATCATATGATGTATGACTAAAGAACTAAAGAAAAACTCCTTGAGTTAAACTCTCAAAAAATAAGAATAAATTTAGCTCAAATTCATATGTCATTCTTCTCTAGACAATTTTACTTGCAAATTTTCATGCATTGTGCATAAATTTATTATCTAACACAAAGTGTTAGTGATAATTTTGAAAACACTTTAAATATTTTATTTTAGGTACAATTTTAACTAAAAAATGTATCTCATACTTGTGTTGTTTTATTTTTGACACAAAATTAGTCTCGAATGACAAATATCTCTTTATTTTGTGTAGTAAAAAACTCATATATGTCTCCCTTGGGTAATTTTAGTTATTTTTAATCAAGTGGAAATTTTTAGCTTGGATACTCACATATTATATCAAAGGAATAATTTTAGCTTAGATTTGTGGACATTTTGATCTTGTTATAATTTTAGACTGTTACATCCCTTTTGTGCCCTAGTTTTTTTTATGCTACATTTATGTCATGTTGTTTTTGCCTTATTGTTTAATGCTATATTACACGATGTTAGTCGTGCCCTAGGTGTTTCATGTTATAATTGAGTGATGATTCCCTAGATGGTATTTATGCTCAGTACAGTGAAATGACGACTTACAACTATTAAATTGATGTCAGAGTTATGACAAGATTTCAGGCTAACAATTTGAATTGACCAAGTGTGTGCAAGAGTTTGCTGTCCTCCAAGAAGGGAGGAAAAGTATCATCAGGTCGAGAGGTAAGGAAAGAGAACTCATGCCATCTGGAAACCCTAACCATAAGTTGAGTCAGATCATCTTATGTTGACCATGTTTTGTGTCAACCAGTGGTGTCAGGTAACCCTAATTAGGTTTTTATAGGAGTTTTTAGGGTTTCACGACTCTAAGTCCTAGATTGGATTCCAAGTTAATTTATTATTATTTTAATGATAAAATATATTCATTTTATCGCTCATGCTTTAATATAATTTACACATGTTATATTAATACATATAACATATATGAATAAAAATATAAATGTTAATTCACACCCTTTTATCATATTTTGTTGTTGTTAAATATTTTGACCAATCTTATGATACGGTCTTTTACAAATTCATTAACAGGTGCCCTGCTACTTATCCAAGTCTAATGAAAAGTTTGATTAGCACCAAGTTTATACTTATAAACATATAAGAATTTAGACTTTTGTTGAAAGTCTATTCTTTTTATTAATAAATAGAAAAACTTATTATGGATGACATGGATATAAACTATTGTGCGAGTATTGTTTGTTTTGGGAACATGGAAAATATAAAAACACTCACGGTTGGCGTAAGCGAATGGAGAGACCACCATATCAACAAGACAAGATGCACAACACATTTTTCATCTCCAATTGAGATTCATTCAATGAGAATGAATAGAGTCGATAAGAAGAATCGATTCTTCTAGAAGATTTTTAACAAGAAATCATTTTGGGCATGACTAATATCTTATATAGGAAGACAAGGGTTTTGGGGCGAGATTTTTGTGTGGACACGGGAGTATTTTTGGTGTGAATACTTGGAAATGAAATTCGCTTGAGATATACAAAGGAAATGAGGGCAAAATGAAAAAAAAAACATTCTTTTCGTGGGGTATAGGGGTATCATGCGAGGGGAGTGATACACATTCTTCTGTTGTATTTTTTGGGGAGTTTGATTTGGCAAAAGTATTGGAGCTCTGTATACTATTAGATTCTTCCTTCCAACACAAGGAACACTATTATGGAAAGAAAATAACACTCCTTGTGGAAGCTCTGAGAGTTCACCTTCAATAAATTAAAGTGTAATGAATAACTTAGCTAATAGTAACCTTGAGGTAGGTGAGTTTGTTAAGAATTAGTAGACAACAATAGGCTGACCATTAATGTAAGGGTACCATGAAGGTCATTGAAGACCGTTAATGTTAGTAGACATAAGACAATTTATAATTAAATGGAATAAGGGCCAATGGGTCAACTATACCTAATTGTTATGTGAGTCAGTTGAACTCCAGTATGTACAAGTTGAACAAGGGTGGTGATTATTGACAACGTGTTTAATGTGCTTGCAATGTTAAAACCTTGGCCAAGGTGGTGCTGCATAATGCAAGCAACCATTAGATCACTAGAACTAGATACACCTCTAGACAAAAGTGTCGTACTAGTTGGGGGATACCGATAGTGTATGGCCGACTAGTTTGTATAGGTCCTAGACACTAGGCTCAGATGATAATGTTGGCAACTAAGTCTCATCCCTAGTTTGCACCCTCGTGCAAGGTTAGACCACATCCAGTGGGAATGGGGCACAAGAGACTACCAAGTCTAAGGCAGGAAGGAAAAATCCCTGATAAAACTCTTCCTATTTTAAACTATGTCGAGGCTTGATAAGGAAAATATCCAATTGGGAAGCTTAATGATTTTAACCTCTAAACCTTTACCTTTTCTTGAAAATGGAAGTTTCCATTGGAATACCTTTTTATAGTGTTTAATAAAAATGCTATATGTTCCATGCTTTGGTCATAGAGAACTAACTTCCCTTCAAATGAATCGACTAGATTCCTATTTTGTTGAAGAGTAATAGGTCAGATTGCAACTTTGGTAGAAGTAGTTATATTTATCAAAAAGCTCAAGTTTTATATTAATACAAATCGTACAATCTATTTTCTTCTAATAATAGAATATGTGAAACCAAGCACTTTGGGAACCTTGGATATGGAATCAAACCTTTAAAAAAGGGCTATGAGCTGACTAGCCATTGACTATGGACGATCAAAACCATGTATGATTACTTTTATTCTTTTTCACTTGATAATGAGACCCTAGCAGAAGCTATCCAATGACTTCGGAAGAGAGGCGGAGATGGTCCCATCAACTAGAAAACAATTGGAAGCACACCTTAATCAAGTCAACCAAAAACTCAACTAATAAAGTGACTAAGGAAGAAAAGAGGTCCAGAAGGTTAGAAAGACCTTCAACTTCTCACTCTAGGATACACTCTCAATCCTTCTGATTTGATGATCAAGAAGAGCATACAACCGGTTAAATTAGTTGAGTATGTTAATTATGAAAATCTAATCAGGTGAATAAAGCTAGAGAACAGTTAATCGTGGAGAACTTGATGATATCAATAAATCTATGAGTGAATTGGAATAAATCCTTAACGTGGAAAAATAGATTTGAGTGGTTTGAAAATGCCTAGTGGATTTTGAGCTCCTCGAATAGAAGTTGACCATGACACCAATCCAATCCTAAAGGTGTCAGCTCTTGAAGACCATTTTATGATAGTGATTGATGCTTCGGGGGAAGGACTGGGTGGAGTTCTTATGCAGAACGGATAGGTAATAGCATATGAGTCCTAAAAACTATGAACATAATTATGCACTGCATGGTCTGGAGCTCGCGATAATAGTTCGTTTCCTACAAATGTGGCATCACTATTTGCTAAGTAAACCATTTGAGCTTCGATCATATCACCAAGGGTTGATATACGTCTTCACTCAACCCAATCTCAATGCACGACAGAGACGGTGGTTCGAACTAATATTTTATTATGATTTTGAGATCAATTACATAAAGGGTAAAGAAAACCGAGTGGCATATGCATCGAGTCATTGACGCCACATTAGTGTCATCACTGCAGTACATACTGATTTCAGAAATTGTGTCCTACAACTATTATGAGGGGATAAATATTGTCAATAGGTAAAAGAAGCCCTACAACTTGATCCCTAGGATCCAATGTATGAAGGTTTCCGGATTAAAACTGATGAACTTCCAATATACCAATGTAGGATGTATATACCCGAGTCTTCCAAATTAATAAATTTAGTGTGGAAAGAAGTACACTCTGCACCCTACTCTGGACATCTAGGAATTATTAAACTTCTAGATAACATCAAACCTTTGTATTTCTAAAAAGAGATGAAAAAAGATGCCGCAAGATTTGTGACCAGTTGTTTTGAATGTCGGCAAATTAAAGTCGAACATCGACATCCAATAGGGTTGATACAACCTAATGTCGTACCTAACTAGAAATGACAGATAATCTGCATGGACTTTGTCCAAGGATTGCCTATGTCTAGGAATGAGAATAATGCCATTCTAGTAGTGGTTAACAGATTAAGCAAAGTAGCTCACTTTATTCTGGGAAACCTATTAGATGGAGTGCCTATCATGGCCTATAAATTTGTGCAAGATATATTTCAATTATATGGAGTACCAGAGAAAATAATCTCTAATAGGGATGCCAAAACGACATCCAATTTTTTCCATACTCTATTTGCAGCCTTAGGAACTTAGTTGAACATTAGCTTTGCATATCACCTTGAAATAGATGGCCAGACATAAAGAGTCAATAAGGTCTTAGAGGACCTTTTAAGAATGTACTGCATGGATCAGTAGTACAAATGGGAAGATTATCTTCCCTTGGTTTAATTTGCCTACAACAATTCCTGCTAGTCATCCATTAAGATGGCACCCTTCCAAGCACTATATGGAAGGAGGTGTAGAGCTCCTATTAACTGGGTTAAGCTAGAATATAGGATATCCCTCGGTCCAAAAATGCTCTTAGAAATGGAAGAGAAAGTAAGGCTAATCAGAAAAAGGTTAGCATAAGCTAATGATCGGTAGAAAATCTATGCAGATGCAAAGCGTACTCCTAGACAGTTTGTGGTGAGAGAGAAAGTGCTTCTACAGGTAAAACCTAGCCCCATGATATGTAGGACCCTTTGAATTCTTGGAGATCATTAACCCAATCGCCTATAGAATTGCTCTACCAACAACTCTTGCCAGTTGCATGATGTGTTTCATGTTTTCTATTTAAAAAAAAACATGTTTCTGATTTTGCACACGTGATTTATTGGAACTCCTTGCAGGTACATGACCTATGGGTGGTTATGATCGAGCCAATTAGGGTGCTCGAGGTACGTAAGCAACGCTTACGTAATAGAGAAGTCACTCAGTGTAACTTGGTCCAGTGGGATCAGTACACTAAGGACATTGCCTCCTGTTGTTATGTGGAGCCTAATCAAAGTCAGAGATTAAATTTTCCTTTCTATCGGGGCAGTTTCCCTCAAAATTATTTAACATGGGTTTGGGGGCAGCGCCCCTAGCGCGCTCCCTGTCGTGATACAGGGCGGGGTCGAGGGGCAGTGACCCGTGGACCCCAAATGACTTATTATTTTATAAAGGTGTCGGGTGTTATTTTTTCTATTGGTTGACATATTGTAACCCCAATTTTGTAACCAACATAAGTCTTGATAAAATGGCTAAAGGTTACAATTTTCTGAAGAGAATTTTGTAGCATTTTGTAGTGGTATCGAGTTACAAGGGATTACTGGTTGTAATCGGTTTGATTTACTGGATAATAATAAATTGGACTCTCTATTTGGTGGATGTAGCCCGAGTTTGGGTGAACCATGTTAAATTGTCTCCTTTGTTGTTATTTATGTGTTTTTCATCCCTTTGTTTAATCATTATTTGCATATAATTGATATTTTCTGCATCCAATTCCTACCACCACCTAGGAGGATTATAATGAGATCCATCAACGATTCCCTCATTTGTTTAATGTTCTCAACAATTGAACTTGTTTCTTTTAATATTGGATAAATAATGTTAATTTCATGTTCATTTTAAAATGATACTTGAATCATTAAGGACGATGATTTACAAGGGGAAGTATATGTTACATCCCATTTGTGCCCTAGTTATTTTTATGCCACATCTACGCCATGTTGTTTGTGCCCTAGTTGTTAATGCTATATACACGATGTTGATCGTGCCCTAGGTGTTTCATGTTATAACTGAGTGATGATGCCCTAGATGGTATTTGTGTTCAGTTTTGTTGGTGTAATTAATTATTCATGTTGGATATTATTACACCTTACTTAAGTTTACTTAGGCACATGAATATCATAGTAGTTCGGGTATGAGACACTCGGGTGTTTGTGCCACATTTGGATAGTGTGTGTAGGAGAATTTTCACCTTTTGTGGTCTTATCTTGTTGTTACATTCCACCTTCAATGGGTGATCCACCTCATGTGGAATATTATATTGTTTCTCCTACCTACCACACCTATTTCCTACCCACCCTTGTTTCTCTTTGAGCCACATGTCATATTTGTGTGCTCACATATAAATATAGCCTTGCCTATATAAACAGGCTCATCTACATTGTATGTAACGATTGATGATCCAATTGATCAGTATTTTTATCTTGATAGACTACAGTTTATTCCTATCATCTATTTTGTCTCTCTATTGTACTTTTCATTGAGCTCTTGATATTGGCAAAATCTCACAAGTTTAATGAAATGATGACTTACAACTGTTAAATTGATGTTTTGATATTTAACATGACGATATTTAAGATGTTTTATTTTTGTTAATAATATTTTTGAAATGTTAGAGTTATGACAAGATTTCAAGATTCTCGTTTGAACTAGCCAAGTGTGTGCAGGAGTTCGCCATCCTCCGAGAAGGGAGGGAAAGTATCATCAGGTCGGGAGGTAAGGAAAGAGAAGTCATGCCATCTCGAAACCCTAATTGTAAGTTGAGTCAGGTTGTCTTATGTTGACCATGTTTTTCGTCAATCAGTGGTGTTAGGTAACCCTAATTAGGTATGTGTAGGAGTTTTTAGGGTTTCACGACTCTTAAGTCATAGATTGGATTCCAAGTTAATTTATTATTATTTTAATTATGAAATTCTATCATTTTATTGGTCATATAATTTACACATGTTATATTAATACATATAATACATATGAATAAAAATATAAATGTTAATTCACACCCTTTTATCATATTTTGTTGTTGTTAAATATTTTGACCAATCTTATGATATGGTCTTTTACAAATTCATTAATGGGCGCCATGCTACTTGTGCAAGTCTAATGAAAAGTTTCATTAGCACCAAGTTTATACTAATAAACATATAAGAATTTAGACTTTCGTTGAAAGTCTATTCTTTTTATTAATAAATATCAAACCTTATTATGGACGACATGGATATAAACTATTGTGCAAGTATTGTTTGTTTTGGGAACGGGGAAAATATGAACACTCACGGCTAGCATAAGCGAATGGAGAGACCACCGTAGCAGAAAGGTAGGATGCACAACACATTTTTAATCTCCAATTGAGATTCATTCAATGAGATTGGATAGAGTCGATAAGGAGAGAACCGATTCTTCTAGAGGATTTTTAACAAGAAAGCATTTTGGGCGTGACTAATATATTCTCCAGAAAGATAGTTTGGTTGTGTGTTTACTGTATAGCTGTGTAATTACAAAAAGGTTGTATATTTACCGTATAGCTATATATTACAATATTGATTGTGTATTTTTAGTATGACAAAAATTAGTTCTTAAATGAAATGGAAAGAACCTCAAGGTTTATTTAAATCAAAAAAATATGAATGGAAAATTATCCAACAATAGGGTTAAGCTACAATTTATATATATACAAATATATATAGATACGAATACATGAGAGTGGATTATAGCTTGGAAATCATGGTGAGCTTATCTCGTAAGGAAAAAGCAGAATAAAGACACTTAGATTTGAGGATAAACATATCTATAAAAACTTGTATTACGAAGAATTCCTTTTCTTATTTAATTTGTTTCAGTATTAAACAAAACCGAGAAATACAATAGCTGTGAGGCTGATTATACCAACTAAGATTAACCTTCACTAGCATGTGAATAAAACTAAAACCTAGCTTAGTAAAGAAAATGGGTAAGAGCAGAACATCAATAGTCGTAATGCGGTTAGCATTTCAATTATAAAAAAATACACTAAGATATTGCAATGACAACAGAGACATGCCATGCATTATATTCATTCAAAACTTAAAGAGTACAAGGAAGTTGGCTGCTCTTCCTCCATTTTACCTTTCCTAATCTAGGGGTTAGCTATATTTTATAATACTTAATGCAATGATTTATGAGAAGGTTAAAACAAAAACCTCATATGAGAATACAACTCAAAAAATAAATGATATTTGTGGAATATGACTTAGACATGTAAGTCAAATCCACATAAGGGCCAAGAGAGAGACATAACATTGGTAACATCTCTAAAATTAATTCTGTTGTTAGATGATTATTGAAAATTTATATTAGTTCTAAAGCTCACAGAGTCATAGTTAACTAATAAGCAACTTTCATTTATGGATAATGCTTAATCAATCCTTAGTATGAAAAGGGTTAGACAGACATAAGGGAACTCGATGGTGTTCCTTAAAATATAAATGATTAATATTAAGATTTCTGGAATGGAACAGTGACAACTCCAATTCATAATTCATGTTGAATATCGAAATTAGCTATAACATGAGGGTTATATACCATGTTGCCTACGTTACCCTTTTTCACACTAAGGAATATTTTTCAGACTTAGACCATGAAATAGTGAATCTAAGGGGGAAAAAAGAATACCTTTTAAAAACAACAAGGCTAAATCTAATTTCAAGTAAGCTATGATATTCGGTGGAGAAATAACATTCAAACTCAAAATACATACTTTGTGATTGAAAACCAAGTGATTGACAAATGAGCATCTGCTAATTAAGTTCTTAGGGTATAATTCACGTCCTAGAAGTTCAAGTTGCAACCACGAAGGATTAAAAACCATATGCAACTCAATGACCAATATCAACTAATAAAGATCAAGTATGGGCTACTTTTCATGAGTAAACAATATAGAAACTGTGTGAAATGTGAACTATTCAATTGCTGAAATTTAAAGACTAATAAATTTGTACAGGGCATTGACACATTAATAGAAGGATGGTGAATTATGCATATCCATTAAGCATGGATTCATTCTTGCACTCATGAGAGAGCAAGTTGCTAGCTCAAGGACACAAGTGTGAACTCCAAATTTAATTAAACTAGGGTTCTGTCAAAAGATATGTTACACCTTAAGAGTATAAGTCGCCTCGAGTTTGTTGACTAGCATGTGAAACTTGGGTCCAAACATAAATGATAGCCAAAGAGCCCCATAGAGTCAGAATGCAGTCAACATAGAGACAAACATGATGACTTGAACACCTTCGAGAATTTAATTCGACCAAGTAGGGTTATGAACTATGACTTCATGAATTAGCGTGATTGCTAATATATTAAAACATTCAACCAAAGTGATGGTATTTCTACAAGCGTCGACCAGTTTGTTAATCTAGATAAAGGTCACATTAGTTAGGGGTAGCTTATAATGTGTAGGATTATCCACTAGTTCAGATGGTATGAGTTAGACTTTTTATTACTTCCTTGCAAAGGGTCGGGCCAATCCAGTTGGATAAGGCACGAGGGACTATTATGCTTGTGGCTGGGTGGAAAAGCGCCCAAATGATACTTTCCCTCCTCATTGGTTTGATGGTAAAGTTATGAGAGTTCAGAATATTGGCATCTGAAAAAATGTATCTTCTAAACCTCTCTTTGATTTTCAATTTGAAATGTTAAGTTTTTAGTTGTATCTTCTAATATTGCTCATATCTTAGATCTCTGAACAATTCAAGATTTCAATTTTTTAAGTTCAAGTTTCAGTTCATTGTTGTTAACCAAAAAAAAAAAAGTTGTAAGTTTTTCCCTTCTTTTCTGCTACAAATATGTAAAAGTTGTTATTTCAATTTTGCATAGGTTGATGCATGTTACATAGAGAACATTTGTATATATTTTGTCTCTATGAAGAAAATTTAACTTAGGTTCAAGTAAATTTTAGCTAGGATGTATAAATATTTTAGTTTTAGGATATTTTTAGTCAAAGATTGTAATTATTTAATTTTGAGAACAAATTTATCTCATTGCCTTGAATAATTTTAATTTCAGTACACATTTATATCATACTTTAATAACTTATTTTTTTCAATTTCTAAACTAATCTAAGACTTGTCAATT
The DNA here is from genome assembly GCF_030272615.1 of Cryptomeria japonica. Classification (NCBI taxonomy): domain Eukaryota; kingdom Viridiplantae; phylum Streptophyta; class Pinopsida; order Cupressales; family Cupressaceae; genus Cryptomeria; species Cryptomeria japonica. Next base: position 628,755,750 of record NC_081408.1, on the reverse strand, counting down.
ATTTTGTCATGTGAAAATGTCATCTAATGTCCAATGTGTCCAGAATGTTTTTTTTTTAGAATTTAAAAAACTTTTTTACAACTATCTTAAGTTTTTTTTGGCACTTGTAGAGAATTTTTATTTATTTTTAAACTCGGACAATTGTTCAATGTGGAAATAATTTTTACTTAAATAAGTCTTCTTCTCAGATTACGTTGTTACATAAATAGTCCCAAAGCTCTAATTCAAAATAGGATGTAACTTTTTCGACTCAAGCTTTACTGTTATTTTGCTAGTTGCCCTGTTTTGTTGTTTTTAGTGACTAGTTCAGTTATAGTTTTAGCGTTTAATGGTTGGTGGTAGATATGTAATGGGTTGGGGCCCTTCCCGACTTATTTTAATAAAAAACAAGCTGACACTTGTCTTTTAATTCACCTTTTCTTTATATGAATTGTTGCATAAACTATCCTACATTGGCAATATTTCAATCCTTAAAACATTCCAACAAACATCCTCAAGAACATATTTTTTGGACCTATTGGTGTATTGTTTCCTCTGCTATCTACTATTTTGTTCACACTATATCAATAGTAAAGTAGAAAAGTTTTCCATTAGAGTTATGGTGTCCTTTTCCTCTCTCATATGTACTATTTTGTTGATTGTAGCTATTCTGGCTCCAAAAACGCCCAGTCATACACCGATAACTTTCGTGTTATATTATAGTGGGGGACAGTGACCGTAGCACTTATGCCGAGCTCCGTAGCCATTTTGTAGTTTTTGTCTCCACATAACATAAAAGTTATCAGTCGTACAACAATGCACTTTCAGAGCCAGATTAGGCACGCCCTATTTTGTTCAAGTTGTATTAAAATACTCATTTGCATTCACTATAAATAATGATAAATTTATTGAAATTATTTTTCTAGATTATTGTGATGAATTACATTAGGAACATGAAATCAATAGAAGATTCACTCCAAGTTTTTTATTTAAAAGTTCCTACAGAGTTATATCATCCACTATTGAATATGTTTTTCCGCATCAATTTTTATGCTTTTGTTTCATGATTTTTTTTTATATACAATTAAATTGAACTATCATTTGATATAATGCTATGAAGAGAAATATAACAAGTATTTTTAAAATGAAATAATATGGATTTTGGAAACCAATCATTTTGTTTACAAAATCTAATTTAAATTGAATAAATATTAAGCAATACTTAATTCAATTCTTTGGATCATCCATGTAAGAGAAGGGTATTTAAAATATAGTAGTCATTCTCAAATTTTTTTACAATTTTTTTTTTAATTTGTAAAATACTTGTTTATTTGTATAGATCAATTAAACATCATATCTTATTTAAAGTAAAAATTGTGACATATAAATTAATATTTTATTTTTTAATTGAAAAACACTCATTTAATTTAACTATCTAACATATAAACGAAGGGGTGCAAGCAGGCCTGGAATTTGACGGTCACCCCTACCTGTCATATGAATTTTTGATGTCAGTTTAATCATTTCAATGCCTTTCATTTGATGTTTTAAGAAAAATTTTAACTGTCAAAAAATATAAAAGTAGAAGATTGAAGCCACATGAAAATGCAATGCATATCTTTCTTGGGAAGAAATGAAAATCATTGTCTTAATGAGAAAATAATGATAAATTAGTAATATATGCAAAAATCCTAAATTTACTAAATAAGTTTCTAAATTAATATACTAATATATATTATATATTAACATTAGACGATAATCAATTAATAATTACTGATTTACTAATAATAAACATTAAAATTTTAAAATTATATATATTATGACAAGTTTCTATAACAATCTTATTAAATATATTAAAAAAATTAAATTGACTAAGTTTCTAAATTCATATATAAAAAAATAGAATATATTGTAAAAATTCATATTAAAATATTTTATCAATTATATTCTATCATTTTAATTATGACAAGTTTCTAAATTCATATGAGAAAATAGAACTATTTAAAAAATCATATTAAAATATTATAAAATTATAAACAATTACATCCTTCCATTTCAAAATATTCTAAATAAATTTATATTTTTATAATAAACATTCTAAACTAATATATATATCATTATTATAAATTATATTATTCTATGATATATATTACCTACTATATTTTTTTACGATTTATTTATAATTTGAAGTATCATCTGTACGATTTTAAAAAAAAATAGCATGTCAATGCATACGTTCTACTAATTTTTTAAGCTGTCAAATACAGTTCAAAAGTGAAAAAACGACCATTTAAGGCAGGTCCCCATGCGACTGCTTATTTTTAAGTTTTAAACAGCAACTAGTCCACTTAAATAAGAAAAGATATCAATTTATCCTTTCCTCTTAATTAAAAATTTACATAGAAAAAATGTGATTGCATTAGTCAGTAGCATGGAAACATGAGGTTAGCCTCTCAAATTGGAGGCCTTAAAAATTGGTTGGTACACTAAGACAACATATAAAAGCAATGAAAAATGGCATGTTATCATAATTTCATTATTTCAATCCCAAAAAACTTCTAGGTTGGACGCCAAAGTTGTTATAGTGCGGAAAATAGTAGCAATTTGAAATCCGAGGGAACTAAAAAACAAACAAAATATGCGAGCAAGGCTTCTCCATGGCGAAATAATAACAGTTGAATTTAGTGTACTAAAACAATTTTCACCCAATTTGCAGGTAACGCAAAATTTCATTCAGATTATAATTTGCTTCTGAGATGGCTTTCTAAATTTGGCGAAAGTTTGTACATCGGTTTATTGCATTGTTACCCTGTGAATTTGAAACCCTTGTGCTACCGAAGATTTAGTAGGGCTGCTAAATTTAGCCGGGTTTTGGTCAATTTCGCTCTTTTTTTCGGCCATGGATGACTTTATGTGCAGCGATGATGAATATGACAGTGACAGCATCGAAATCGAGCAAGCTGACGATGTCGAAGTTAGTTGTGCGGAAACTCCACCACCCTCGATTAAGGTAATGCAAATACATTGGTTTTATTTAATTTTTTTTTTTAACATTCAACAATTTAAATGTTCGTGATATGCTTTAATTCAATTGAAGGGTTTGATTTTCTGCTGTGCTGATTTAAATTATGGAAGCCATTTTGATCTATGCGTTAAATTTGAAACTTTGCAGTCGGCTAAAGTAATGTAAATGCAATTTTTTTAAAAAAAGAGCAATTTATACTTGATTTGTTGTTCGATTCAATAAGGGTTTGATTTGTTGATTTAATGGTGCAAAATATGGATTTTTTTTTTGTTATTATGATCTTCTGCCTGAATTTGTGAAATTTATCGTTGATTGTTTGTAAGTTTGAAGTTGTGGTTTTTGATTGAGTGATTACTTGAGGGCATATTTCAATCGGACGTTGTGGTTTCGAATTTCAGGGGGCTAGTTTGTTTTGTGCCCTAATTTTGTGCATCTTGTAGTTTGTACCTGTAAATTTGGAAGCATCAATATTCTTCGAGGTTTTAGCCTTTTTGGGTGTGGTGGTTCGTTGGTCGGTTTAATTAAAGTTGTGGGGTTGTTTAGTAAATAATTTTCGGGTAATATTCAATGTGTGGTCACGTACTTGGATTTCATCGGTTTAGTTTGTTTTATCCCCTAATTTTACTCCGCTTAGCAAGTCTTGCCTGCAATTATGGATTTCAAAATGATAATGAAACACATTGAACTAGCTTTGTCTTGGTAGTTTCCTGTGTTGGTGAATAGTGTTTATTTTGGATGTAATATATTTTATTGAGTTTTTAGGTAGTTTCCTTTTGGCACGAATTGAGTAGTTGTTTGTATAATGGGCGAACAGTGTATTTTGAATTTTTCTTCCTGCATCTATTGTTTTGATTGACTTGTCAGCTTGAAGTATTTTCTGGTTCATAGCTGAGCACTGTGATTATGGGCTTCCTCATTGAAGCATGGGGTATACCGTAAAGATCATGTACTATTTACTGCAGATTGGGATTGAACATGGATAATAGATTTAGAAATGTAGTCCATATTTTGATACCACAACCTTATTTATGCCGATTTCAATACTCCGCAATCTCTGGTGACATGTCCTCCAAGTTAATGATCACTTTTCATGTTGTGGGGGTTCGAATAGGTTCACTTTCTGTAATAATCAACCCCTTTGCTGCAAATGAACTGTCCTCTGACATATTCATTTTGAAGATGAATCCAGTTGCTTTGTATGCATTTTTGTTTGGTAACAGTGAAGTTTGTATGATCTGCGGCTGTGTTTGGCTGTTGGCACTATCGATGCAAAGTTGCTAATATTTGGAAAGTTTCAATGAAGAACGGAGAGCCATGGTTTCTGTTGGTTTTTGATTGGTTAGACCATTATCAGAGGATAAATATTAAGTATGTTTGTGTTGTTTTGTCCTTCAAATGGTGGTGTAGAGTAGAAACAAACAGCACATTTATATTGTTTAAATAATAAATCAAGAGTATTTGAAGTTGGAGTAGTGTACTTTCATCTTTCACTGGGTCTTGGAGTGGATGCAGAATTTGGGATGTATCTGTTGTCTTCTATTTATTGTACACTTGTTCTCCTTTTTTAATGCATTTGCAGAAAAGCAAAATTATGACATTGACCTTAATCCTGGCTTTTAACTGAAGTAGGCTTGCATAGCAAAATTAGAGTGTAGGGAAGTAGTGTGAGCAGCGACTACTTGATTGTAGCAAGCAAGACCTCTAAGACTCTGGTTTAGAGGAGTCATGAATGCTATATATGTGACTCTGGACCCAAATAAACATGTTCTTTATACTGCTGTTATAAGTTAAGATTCAAGTTTAGAAAACTAATTAAATGGCAAAATCTCAGGTTAACAGTTTGACCAATATGTCAAAGTTCTCCATGGATTGGGAAGTATGAGTTTGGTTTTGTTGTTTTTCTAGTCTGGATTTGCATTTTTAGTCTTCAATGCCATTTATCAATATAGACATTGTTTAGACTATCTCAGTCTAAATTCGTTGTTCTTTATTTGCTGATTTTTCAGGTGATCTGTAGAATGTGATATGTTTTTAATTTTGATTTTTTCGAAGTAAAAATACAGATCTTGTCATGGAATATTATCACATCCATAGAAGAAGGAAAAGAAAGATTTTAGAAAAAAACTGTATTGGAGATTTTGCATGATCATCATCTTGCATATGGTTTGCATGTTCATGTTGCATATGATGATCAGTAGGATGTAATATGTTTTTAATTTTGATTATTTAAGGTAAAATTACAGAGCCTGTCATTGAATATTATCACAATCCATGGATAAATGAGAATAAAGATGTTGGAAAAAATTGTGTAGAAGAATTTGCTTAAATTTTCAGATTACGCTCCATGACCAGCATCTTTTATATGGTTTTCATGTTCGTATCATTACGTTTCATTGTTCAATGACCTTTGGAGTTTTTCTCCCTTGTCTGTTCAGGATGGTTGGATGTAGCATTAACTCAGATAATGTTTTTAGCTTGTTGTTTACCTCTAGGGCTCTTTTTCCTTAATCTTTAATGTGCTGCTCAAAAACAGATCATAGTTTTGGCTTAAAAACTTTAAAAGTAGATATTATGTATCTTTATAAGGGATTCTTAACTTCTTTGTGCTTCCTTAAGCTACAGTAATACAATATCCTTTTATGTTACAGTTGTTACCTGTTTGTTTGTTATTTGCAGCTGTCTAGACATTTTGAATCCTGCATTTTTGTGTTATTGAGACTAACCTGCTGTCAACTGGTTTCAGGTGATCACAAAAGCATCCTTATTGGCAGCACAGGTACTAAATAGCTGTCAAGCTTTTGTACTACGATTTTAAATTCTATTTAATCAATAGTTCATTATATTTCAATTGCAATTCAGTGCAGTGTTTATGTATCATGTTTGTCTTAACATGTACTTACTATAATTATTTTAATTCAAGCATTTACATGCATGAGCTGATTAATTGTGAATTGACAGAGAGAAGATTTACATAAAGTGGTGGAATTGCTTCGGCTAAAGGAGCAGCATGCTCGGACACTCTTGATTCATCACCGTTGGGATGTTGAGAAGTTACTTTCTGTATTTGTAGATAAAGGAAGTGATAGATGCCTTTCCGAAGCAGGTGTTATGGTTCTAGAGCCAACAAGTTCGTGCTCTACATCCCTGCCATCTTCTGTTTTGTGTGAGATTTGTATGGATGACAAATTGCAGGAAGAAGTCACCATGATGGAGTGCGGCCACTGTTTTTGCAATGAGTGTAAGAGATGTTGCTTTCTGTTACTAAGATCTGCTATATTAGGTTCTAGTAGTTCCACCTGTTCTATATCTTAAAAACATGTAAGTAATTGAATGGCTTTATCTATGGTCAGGCTGGACAAATTATTTTGTTATTATGATAAATGAAGGAAAGAGTAGGCGAGTGAGATGCATGGCACACAAATGCAAGGCTATCTGTGATGAAGACATTGTTAGAAAGCTTGTCAGTGCAAAAGATCCTGGGCAGGCTGAACGCTTTGAGCGTTTCTTGTTAGAATCCTATATTGAAGACAATGGGAAGGTGAAATGGTGTCCTAGCATTCCAAACTGTGGAAATGCTATTCGTGTTGAAGGAGATGTGCACTTTGAAGTTGAATGTATTTGCGGACAGCAATTCTGTTTCAATTGTTTGGCTCAAGCACATTCTCCTTGTTCATGTATCATGTGGGGGCTTTGGGACAAAAAATGTAAGGATGAGTCAGAAACAGTTAACTGGCTAACAGTTCACACAAAGCCTTGCCCTAAGTGTCACAAGCCTGTTGAAAAGAATGGAGGTTGCAATCTAGTGAGTTGCATTTGTGGCCAAGCTTTCTGGTATGCACAACTAATAATGAAGACAATTTTTAGTGGCCTGTATCACTTACATTCATGTTGCAATGAATAATAGAGTAGATGTTTATGCTTTGTAGTCTTCTGTAATGTTATTTGAGCATTAGATAAGAACAGTAATGATTGACTGATAAGTGCTTAAACCTGTGAGAACAAACTATACTGTCAAGTTTGTAGTTGATACTGGTGAATAGTAGACAGTTTTTGCCATTATGACGATTGACTGATAAATGCTTAAGCCTGTGAGAACAAATTGCACTGTTGATTGTGTTGTTGATGCTGTGCGTGGTAGACAGTTTTTGCATTTGGTACAATCAAATTAGCATGGGTCAGAATTTTGTTTTGTGATTCCAACCAACTTCTTTCATTCCATATAATTTAACCAGAAATTTGAAATTATTAAAAGTTCCCATTAAGTCATGCACAAATCAAATTAGTGTGTGTTAATGTCTCTGCTTTCCATGGACGTTGTTAGTAGGCATTTCTGTCCTACTTTTATTCCATATACTTTTATAAGAAATTATAAAAAGCTCCAGTTAATTCATTAAAAAATTCAGTGTTCATTCTTCGCTTTGCATGGATATTAGATGTCAACAGTCATTTCCATCTAGTTTTAACTAGCCATCATCATGTTTTCTTTTGCTAGTTTCCTTTTCATATCTTGGTGCTGATGAAGTATTTCTTATTGTTGTGGCTTTAGTTGGCTATGTGGTAGTGCGACTGGTCGTGAGCATACTTGGACAACCATTGAAGGGCACAGCTGTGGCCGATATAAAGAAGAAAGGGAAAAGGAGTCACAAAAGGCAGAACGTGACTTGAAAAGATACATACATTATCATTCACGCTGGAAGGCACATATGGATTCACTGAAGCTTGAAGCAAAACAGAGGGAATCGGTACAGACAACAATTCTAGATTTAGAAAAGATGGAATCTGGAGTAAAAGATTACAGTTGGCTAACAAATGGATTGCAGAGGCTGTTTAGAGCAAGGCGTGCCCTTTCGTACTCTTATCCTTTTGCATATTACATGTTTGGAGGTGACTTGTTTAGGGATGAGATGACAGATGATCAGAGGACTCTGAGACAGAATCTTTTCGAAGATCAACAACAACAGTTGGAGAATGCAGTAGAGCGGCTCTCTAAGTTTATTGAGGGCCCTTTCAATGATCTAGACCAAAGCTGTGTTATGGAGATCCGTATGCAAGTTATCAATCAGAGTGTTCTCAATGATACTCTGTGCAAAAAAATGTAAGCGATTAGCTTGGAGTTTATATGTAATGCTTATTTTGTTGCTGTCTTGTTGATTTGTCTAAAATTGTGTTGAGGGTCAACCTAATGTTATGATTTATTGCTTACAGGTATGATTGCATTGAAAATGAGTTATTGGGTTCTCTAGAACTGACAACACATCATATTGCTCCCTACAATCCTATGGGTGTTTTGAGGGCATCAGAGCTAGTAGATTATAGAGAGCCCGATCCAAGTTCATCAAGTACCAAAACTAGTTTAGATTGTAATGGGCATTTTGAAGCATCTTCAGTATCAACTAGAATCGGTAAGTCATACCATTCACAATTTTCAACATCCAGTTGTAAGGTCCATCTGAATCTGGGACAAGGATATAAATAATAAAACCAAATCTGGATTTTCCACAAACATAGTAAAAACTAAAAAATAAAGAGATCATAAAATTGAAGGAAAACACAAATTTATAAATGATATTGAGAAATAAATGTTCATTTTCTTCATTATTTTCTTCCCCTTTTAATGTATTTCCATGCATGTTAAGGTATTGTTAAATCTTGATGTATGTTCATCATCTATATATACTTGGGGTATATAAATCATTGCACAATTTATTTGTAATACAAATTAATATTTCCTATATAACAGGTAGCATTGGTACTTATTGGTACCTTATTTACAATATCGTAATCTTCTAGTCAAATTAATTTTCCCTATATAACAGGTAGCATTGGTGCTTGTACGTACCCCCTTTACAATATCTAAATCTTCTATTCAAATTAATCTTTCCTATATGATGCTTAGCATTGGTACTTATTGATATCTTCTTAATTATATCTTAATCCTCTATCATTCTGTGCTCAAGTGCTTGAGTTGGAACTATTTTAATTTTATCTAACCTACACTATGTTTAGGTGCCTCATTAGATCCCATGAGTCCTACAGAGCTTGCAAGTGTATGGAGGCTTGGAGACTGATTAGTAGATGATTGTGATATTGGTTTTGTCTCTTGTTTGGAGGTGTGGTTAGTTTCTTGCATAAACTAAGACTTAGAGTTTTCTTATCCAATGGTTGCATGCTAATGATTGGTAAAGAAGAGAGTTTTCTTATCCAATGGTTGCATGCTAATGATTGGTAAAGAAGTGAAGATTTTGTGGTGCAAACATCACTACCATACTCTTCGTTTTTGTTTTGTTCAAGTTATTACCACTTCAGGAATTTATAATAGAATTTCATTTTTTTGAAGTTTTTCTGAATGTTCTGGAATTATTTGATACCGTTGGTTTTGTTCATCTCAAGGCCTTTCCAGAATGCATTTGCTTATGAAATTTTTGAATCCAGTTAAAAGAGTTACAGACAACAGGACCTCTCTTCTAGGGAAGTTCTATAGAATCAGATATCAAATTGCCTTTCTAGATTAAAATTCTTGTCTGGTCACAATTCCTTTTGGAAAAGTTTGTTTTGTTTTTGGTGCACTCTAATCCATTGTTGTAAGTCTTCAAGTATGGTTCCTATGTCTAGTGGGGACAATTACAATGTCTGGAAGAATTTAAGCTGCGAGTTCAAGACCTATGGGGCTTAATTCCAAGTGATGAAGATGAACCTGAATATGGATCATAAATGGAAGGATGAAATTGGAAGCACATTGTGGATATAGCAGTGAAACATGTAGTTCTTAATGTCTCTCTGATGTGCGTCAATATTTAATTTACATTTCCCTAAGGATACATATGACAAGGCCTAGAATTTGACAGTCACCCTTACCTGTCATATGAAATTTTTACGATGGCTTGATCATTTAAATGCCTTTATTTTGATGTTTTAAGAAAAATATAAATTTTCAAAAAAAAAGTTTAATTTATGAAGAAGTTTATATGAGATCTTCTATATTTAAATAGTTTTATCAATTATACATATTAAATATGAGAAAAATATAAATTTCTATTTTTAATAAAGTAATCCAAATAATTTAGTACACAATTCTTAAAAATGCCAAGAAACTATACAAAGTACAATAATCTTATATAAATCTTCATGTATAAGTTTTTTTTTTAGATAAGTGCTATCGAGTATGGGGATAGCGCCCTATATTGATAATAAAAAGTATTACATATGCACCGGATCCCCAAAAAGGATATGGTCCGTACTAGAAAAACAAAAACAGTCATCAACCAATCAAAGGCCAAAGACGCTACAGAAGCCTCAAAATAGTCGCAATACGAGTACCCAAAGTCGCCACCTTTTCAATTTTGTTGTCTGACAGCCAACCCAGATCTTCATTCATCATCCTACGAAATGGACCCATTTCGCCAGTGGAGACCCCTGCACGAAAAACATCCCATGCATTGCCCATAAAATTCTCCCGCTTTGTCCACAACTCTGCCGCAACAACCTGGTTCTCATCTTCCGAATCTGAAACATCCACATCCGAGAGGAAGCACTCAGGATTGAAGAAAGGACCCAAGATGCTCGTCCATTCCTCTTCCAGCTCCAAGACGACATTGCCTATTGCGTTGGCATCCACATCCTCGACAAACCCGTCCATTTTCTCAACGCATGCCTCCTTGGAAGGAAGAATGTCCACTAGCAGGCAAAGAATGATCTCATAAATGAAACCATTGCACCGGTGCCTTTCTTCATTGAGTGCGTCCTCAACAATTGCAACAATCACTGCTTGCCCTTTGACATCAATGTCGAACAGTCGGTCACACTGCTCTGCCAAAGTCTCATCACGACACGTACATCTCAGTCCAAAGTGATGAACCATCATTCTGAAATAATTGTGAAGAAAGCCTCCTCAAAAACAAACCCGGTCTTTGCATTATATTACTAAACCAAAAACTGCTCTGCGAATCATCCAAACATCCTAAAATCGCTGGTCGGGAAACAATATCGAGGTTTCTGCCCCAACGAAATCCAAGCAAATATGCCTCTGCTGTCTAAGAAAAGAAAGGAGAGTGCCGTATAATGTACGTGTCATCACACACACCACATGATGAAACCCTCGATCTCAACTTATCTCCTGATCACGCAAAGACAAGGAAATTGGATCTACCCAATCCCAGACCTAGGGATTGATGATTTCTCCCGAATCAAGATCTGCAGTAGAGCGTCTAGAATCTCATCCACCGAAGACAATTGTCTGGAACATGAACTAGATATTCCCATGTTGGCCAGGCAATCCGCCCCCGTGTTGCCTTCTTGGTATGAGTGTGTGAAAGTACATTCAGAGATGAGCCCTGTAAGGTGTTGAATCCTAGGGATCCAACAATCTAGCTTCCAGTCCGTGAATCGCTGATTGGATATGTCATTGAGGATAACTTGCGAATCACCTTCAATCATAACCTTGTGAACCCTATTCTTCACACACCATTCAAGACCTGCCTCGAGTGCTGATACTTCAGCAATGTTGTTGGTCGATACACCCATCGGACCATATTTAGCTCCCACCAAATTGCCGGATTCATCACGGATAATTGCCCCATAACCAGACTCACTCAGATTCCCTCTGCAAGCCCCATCGAAATTCATTTTCAAACACCCAGAGGGAGGAGGAGTCCACTTAATATTTTTTCTACAGTATTTCAAGTCAGAGAATTTGTAGTCGCTGTTCTTTGACAATAGCCAAATGTTTTCCATAGCCATATCCCATTTAGTATATGATTTATAAGTTCTACCAAGAGTCTTAACATTAACCACTTCTTCGATGGCATGTTTGATCTTTGGAATGAGGACATCAACTTCCATAGCCTCATAATTAAAAATACGACGGTTTCTCTCCTTCCAAAGGTGCCATGTCAGCATGGATGGACTCACAACCCAAAGAATACCCCATTTGGAAGACTTTTAGCGACTGATTCCTAACCAAATGACACTACAAACAATCAAGAAGCCAATCCCAACATTGCTTTGCGTAGGGGCACCAAAAAAGTAAATGCTTGACCGTCTCTCCATCCTTTTTACATAATGTGCACACGTTGGGTCCCGAGATGCCAATGAATTTTAGTCTCTCCCCTGTAAGAATACGTCCATGCAACACGATCCACAAAAAAGCACCCGCCTTAGGTAGAATGCTTTTATGCCAACACAATGCCTCGGGCCAATCAATATCTTTCTCTCCGTGTCTTTGTAATTCGTATCCCAGTTGCACTTTATACATTCCTGATTTGGCCGCACACCACAACAAACTGTCATCTTCACAATTGTAGTGGATCTTTTTCTAACTGCATAACAATTCATCCAATTTCTTCCAATTTTCTTGGTTCCATTCGCCCACCACTTTCCAGTCTATCAGGGCGGTAGAGCTAGGCACGTGTTGCATATAGTCTGCAACAAAGGGGCCGATTGTAGCTTCCACCTGATTGACCCGATCTTGGTCCTTGAAAGCCTCAGCCAAGGGAGTGTCTCCATTCCATGAGTCTCTCCAAAACCTTGCCTTTTTGCCGTTACCAATTTTCCAAGTCAAATGCTCCGTAATGATTCTCCTACTTTCCCAAATAAATTGCCAGACAGGGGATCCTCCATCTGAATTTGCTAATGTGAAGATTCTTTCCAGATTTGGAGAGTCAAGATATTTTCTGGATAAAATTTTGCACCAAATTTTCTGAGGGTGCATGTACATTTTCCATGCCAACTTGGCACCAAGTGCCAAATTGTGCAAATTCATTTTTCTCAGACCAGCCCCACCCTCATCTTTGATTAAGCAAGCCGTATCCCAGTTAATCAAAGGGATTTTCTTCTTGTCTTTGGACCCTTCCCACAAGAATTTTTTAAGTAATCCATCAAGATCATTTGCAGCTTTGGAGGATAATTTGAAACATGACGTATAATAAATAGGTATAGCCAACAATACTGACTTGATCATTTGTATCCTCCCAGCCTGTGTAAGCCATTTGTTTTTCCACATTGCTGCTTTGGTGTGACATTTGTTGATCACCTCCTCCCAAAGCTTGTTTTGGAATCTCCTTGCAGACAATTGCACTCCAAGATATTTGATGGGGAACTCACCAATCTGAAAACCCAAAATATTTGCAATCTTCAATTGGGTTCTCTTGCTAGTATTGATGAAGTAGACCACAGACTTAGTTTTGTTCATGCTATGCCTTGAGCAAACCTCATATTCCTCCAAGATGGCTTTGATTGTCCTTGCTTCCCTCTTCGTGGCTTCTCCAAAATGAATAGTGTCATCACCGAATTGTGAATGAGATATAGGATTTAGATCTTCATGAATTGAAACGCCCCTCCAGCTACCCAGAACCACTAACTTTTTAGTATTTCTACCAAGAGCTTCTGCCATCAGAACAAACAGGAAGGGTGACAGGGGATCTCCTTGTCTTAACCCATTAGTGGCATGAAAAAAACCGCACACCGAGCCATTAACAATGATCGAGTAGCATATGGAAGAAACACAATGTTTGATACAATTTAGCCAACCTCTCTCAAAACCAAATTGCTCTAGAATAGAAAACAGAAAGGTCCAAATTACCCGGTCATAAGCTTTGCTAACATCTAGCTTCAAATCATTCCATGCTTCGTATCTCTACTCATGGTATGAATGGTCTCTGCCGCAGTGATAATACTGTCTGCAATCTCTCTCCCTGGTGTGAAGCCATGTTGTTCAGGTGAGATCAATTTGTCCAGAATAATCTTCAATCTATTGACCATTGCCTTGGATATGATTTTGTACAGAGAATTGCACAACAAGATTTGGTCTGTAATCGGCCATGGTCTCGCAAGTCTGCTTTTTGGGAATTAATGCGATCATGGTGTTGTTGATTTCTTTGACAAACTTACCTTTCTTGCGGAATTCTTCAACAACCTTCCAGATGTCTTCTCCCATGAAGCACCAGCACTTCTGGAAAAACTCCATAGTCACCCCGTCCGGGCCTGGTGCCTTGTGGGGATGGAGTGCAAAAGTGGCGTCCTTGATTTCTTTGATCGTGAAAGGGTGCATCAGATATTTGTTGTCCTCTGGAGTTACTTCTCTATCAATAACCTCCAGCAGATTTGAGAAACCGCCATGTGTCTGGCCATCCACCGATCCCAGAATCTGTTTGAAATATTCGACTGCAATTTCCTCAATCTCCTCTATCTTTGAGAATTGCATCCCTTCCGAATTCTTGATGGAGTCAATTTTGTTTTTACCTCGTTTGGCCTTTATTGAAGCATGAAAAAACTTGGTATTCACATCTCCCGCGCTAATCCACAATTCCCTTGATTTTTCACGCCAATAGATTTCCTCTCGAAGCAGAATTTCAGAAAGGTCATTTTTTAACTATTTTTCTGTTAAGAAATCATCTTCCGACATGCCATTAACAATGATTGAACTATTCAAGCGGTCAAGCTCCTCCTCTATTCTGATTTTCTCAGCAAATATGTTTTTGAAAGAGGCCACATTCCAAAGTTTTATTTTATCTTTTTTGATAAACTTCATCCTCTGAGAGAAACAAAAGCTGGGTGTGCCAACAAAAATATTGCTATGTAGCCACCACGTCTCCAGATTTTTGTGAAAATTAGGATCCCTCCACCACATACTTAAGAACTTGAAATTCCCCTTGACCTTTGCTTGAGAAGCGTTGAAGCAAGTCTGAACCGGGAAGTGATTTGAGAGGGAAATAGGCAAGATACTTGATTCCAAGTTAAAAGAGGATTCGATCCATAATGGTCCTACAAAAAGTCTATCAAGCCTCTCCGAAATGCTTGTAAACTTTGCTCTTCTATTGGTCCAAGTAAAACATCCGTTTTTCAGTACCACATCAAAAAGATGATTGTTGGAAACAAAGTCCCTGTAGTCTTGCATAACTCGCTTGGACATTCTTAAACCCCCCTTCTTTTCATCAATATCAAGCAATGCATTGAAATCCCCCGCCACCATCGCTTTCTCCCAAACTGTAGTTTTGATTTGCTCTGTAATTTCAGTCCATACTTAGTTTGTCCTCTGTTTTGGTAGGCCCATACACATTAAACAATGGAAACTCGAGGTCTTCTTTTAAGATTTGACTTAGTAGTAAATCCAATTCTCAGATTTCTGAATCAATTTAATTAAAACTTTATCAGGGTTCCATAAGGTTGCCAATCCACCCGTAGAGCCATTGGCTTCCTGAAAAAAACCATCCCAATTTTTGCATGAAAAAAGAAAACATGAAGCTTTGTCCATATTTAGCTTGGTCTCCTGCAGCAAAATAACTTCACTCGATATTCTAGCCAAAGCGCGTTTGACCAAGCGACTTTTGTCAGGGGCTGAAAGTCCCCTGACATTCCAAGTAGGTATCTTCATTTCACACCAAGGGAGAATCCATCTCCCTTGGCTTTTTTCAAGAAATCCAACACGCTAATAATCCTTTTCTCTTTGGCCCTGTTTTCTCTCTTCTGGCGATTGCTTTTCCTACCTTTGACACCTTTAGCCTTTCCCAACAAAATGTTTGCGGATTGGCTAATACTTCTGGGATCGATGTTGTCCAATTCGTCATCCAAATGAAACTCATCTTCCGAATCCAAATCATAGTTGATTTCATTATCCGAAAGGCCTTTGTGATTGATAGGATCTGGACTGGATGGGGACAATCTAACATCATCCTCTTTTGCATTTTCTGAGCGTGCACCAGAGCAATTTTGCTTAGGGGATGGTGGTTTAGATGCCAGAATTGGAGTTTTGGCAACGACATCACCTTTGTTTGCATTTGTAACCGTTAACTGACTGTTCAACTTCTCGACCCACTTCTTGGCATTTCTTGCAGGTTTGACAAAGACTCTGCAATCTGCACTTTGATGGTTCTTTAAACCGCATCTCCCACAAGTCGGTTGATAAGCTTCAACTTCCACATGCTGCATCCAAACATTGTCCCCTGATAAAAGTGATAGTTTAGAAGGAATCTTTTTCACAGCCGCAATCTTCAGCCTTGCATACAAGTATGAATCACTTTCCATAATTCCATTATCAATATCAATCAGCGTGCCCAACGATCTTCCAATTTTTTCAAGGCATGAATCATTCCAATATTCTAAAGGAAGATTGTACAAACGAATCCATATAGGATGATTGTATACTGCCAAGGGTAATGGATTAAAATTAGGTTGCCAAGGCTGCAAATATAACGGGCACTCCTCCACAAACCAATTCTGTTGAATCAAAATTTTATTTATCACTTCTTCATCTGTGAAGATGACATTGAAAAATCTTTTAGGCATGAATTTGATAACCACTTTGGAATCCCAATTGCTATACATCCAGTCTTTAATTTGATTTCTGTTGAATCTGAGTCCAATGAATTTGCCGATGACTGCGTTTTTTATCCACAAATCCAAATCTTCTTCAACTTCGCTTGTGATGTCAATTTCCACATCTTCCGCTTCCGCCTCTAATGGCACTTCTTTTTTACCAGTATAACCAGGATTCAAAGGTTCTCTCCAACTGTTCATGTTAGATTTTCCGCCATGCTGAAACTGTCTCTAAAACCCTCGGCCTTCCCTCCACCGCCTGGTTTTCCTCTTGCTGCCCATGTTCATATTAAAAATCTTTTTTATTTTAACTTAAAGTTAACTTTCCTAAAGAAAGGAATTATTTTATTTTATTTTAAATTGAGATACACAAATTATTGATGCATTAAGCAGTAAATAAACCAAAATAAAATGATATCAAAGGTTAAGAACTCTTCTTGACTTTGCGTTCTTCCATGTCTTATATACCTCATTCCAATTTACATCATTTGCTTGAGGTCCATTTAATTAATGCATCCAATGTAAGTTTCTAAATTCATATTAAAAAAATATTCAAGATAATCTTGTTAAAAATATTCCAAAAAATTAAAAGCAATAATATTCTTATTTTGAAAATATTATAAATAAATTTATATTTTAATGATAAACATTATAAAAGAATATCTATTAATATTAAATGATGATAACTATTAGTAATAATTGTCATAATCTTAATTTTTTTTTTTGATGTATACATGTGGCTAAGGGGCCACTCCCAAGTTCACATAGATTGTGCCTAAGGCACTCTTAACAATCCTCCCGTCTATCATTGGCCAAAAGGAGCAAAAAAAACTATAGTATTAATTAGCTTATTGAATTTATATGGTATTATAATGTCGTACCAAAAAAATATCTGCAATTTTTGCTTCATCCATTCAAGCCTTACTCAATGAACCCCATTGCAGAAAAATATCCAATGTTTGCTCCCACACTTAGCTCCTCTTTCCTTGTCTCAACTTTCAACAACTTTACTTTAGGAATACCAAACCCGCCTCTACCTATGCTTGTTAGTGGTCTTCAACCATTGTCGTGGTGAAAATAAAAAAAATGGAACTAGGGGCTGTTTGTATTTTTGGTAAATCTTAGGCCAACACCTGCCCTTGCTCTATAACCACCATTCTTCACCGCCATCTTCAAAAACACCTTCATATTTTATATCCATTTTTCTTGAAGTTTAACACTGTTCTATAAATTTCTAAGCCATATCCTTCTCCTCAAACTCCATAACCCATGCCACAAAGAGAGATGCTATATTTGCATTTGTCTTGTATTTGTTGTTGAGCTGTATGTATTCATTTCCCAGCATCATCTTCAATCTCCAGGAAGAGTGATAGAGGAATACATTGCACAATCTTCTATTTGTGATTTCTCCTCTAAACACAACTTGTCGTGCGTTAGTGCTCAATGTGAAAGTCATCTCCATGATTTTGTCTCCCTCTAATTCCCCTTATTACTATTAATAGTTTGCTTCGATAGTTAGCATGCATTAGCTGCCAATATCATTGTCCTCCATTATAAAAATTGTCCTCCATCATAAACACAATTGTGCCATTTGCTTTAAAATCTCCTTGTCTTTAATGACTTTGAAATCCCTGTTCTTTCTTTGGCTAGAGTTAAGTCCATCTAATGCCAAATATCCTGTAGAATTCAGCGCTTGTTTGCCGCCGTCCTATGCAATGCGCAATTTGCTAGCCTATTGGCCCTTTTATTGTTTTCTCTAAAAATTTGTGTAATTTGAAATTCTTCACATTCTTCCAAAAGTTGCCAAATTGGATATAAAATCTTTCTTGATTTCCAATTCGATGTTTTCCTTTGTCTAGTTGCATTCATGACTGTTTTAGAATATCCCTCCAAATGTATTTGGCGATAACCTAGATTTCAACATGTTTTGAGGGCTAACCATGCTGCTTGAAATTTTGCTCATTAATGCCCTCAATTAATTTCTTTAATTCAATAGCCAAAATGTTTTCTAACCAAAATCTCAGACAACACAACTAGCCCCCGATGGTCTTGGATTTCCTCTAGCAGTACCATTA
Source organism: Cryptomeria japonica (assembly GCF_030272615.1). Classification (NCBI taxonomy): domain Eukaryota; kingdom Viridiplantae; phylum Streptophyta; class Pinopsida; order Cupressales; family Cupressaceae; genus Cryptomeria; species Cryptomeria japonica. The sequence continues at coordinate 628,737,363 of NC_081408.1, read as the reverse complement.
AAATTCACTTTAATTCACCCTTCCTTTGGTTGAGACTATATGGTTTCACTTCTTGGATTAGCAACCAGATAAACTTGTGGAGCCCAATTAATGGGGTTGGGTGTGTGGTCAGAATCTTAAGTTTTAGCTCTTATAATAAGTTTCGAAATTCATATTCATTTTTTTAATATATTCATTTTTTTTTGAATAAAGGGGTAAAAGCTTTATTGATAATCAGAATCAAGAATTACATAAGAAAACCAGAGCCTCAAAGCTCCAGAAGAGAACCACAAGCCCAACCAAAGATCAACCAGCTTCATAACTATCCATATCCTCAGCAAAGATCTTATGCAAATCCTGACAGTAATCCGGGGAGAGATGCTCCCAACCCTCAGCTTTCCAATCATCACCATGTTTCGAGGCCCACTTTGCCAAACAATCAGCTGTTCTATTCCATTCACGAGGAATGTGGATGAAAGACACCTTCTCCATCATAGCACTAATTTGCAAAATTTGGTGAACAATCCCTGCCAACTGCCAATTAATCCCACTCACCTTCTGCTCAATCAACAGGTTAACAATAATCTGCGAATCCGATTCATTGATAACCTTACGCCACCCCAACTCAAAAGCATGCTCCAGGGCATAGAGAATTGCTAATCCCTCCATAAAATTATTAGAGTGCTGCCCTTTATTCATCAAAAAGAAGAAAACCACATCGCCCATACGATCCCTACCAACACCACCAATCCCAGCAGGACTCGGATTACCCCTAGAGGAGCCATCGGTGTTAATCTTGATGGACTCATCTTGAGGGGGCATCCACCTTCCCACCCTTTGAACCTTCTTCATAGCTTGTCTACCTCTCCTGACACAAGCTGAGACAGGAGACATCTCCTGCAAACCCAACCTACTCACAATATCAGCCTCTCCTCTATCCAGAGGAAAATTCACCTCACATTTAGCTTCCACTGTCTCTCGGATCATTCCAATGATTCTATTCCACACTTGCTGAACTAACAGTCTAACCTCTCTAAAGTTCCTCCTATTCCTCTCTTGCCAGATCTACCAAAGTATGAAAATGGGTCCAATGTGCCAGACAGTCTGGAGAAAAGAGGACAAAATAGGAGGCCTGCCCAAACTGCTCCAAAACTCCACCAAAGAATTCGTGTGAACATAAGGGTGCTTCCACACCCCCCACCAGTAATGCCAGATTAGCACCCAGAAAGGGCATCTGAAGAACAAGTGTGAAGAATCCTCCTCCCCATTACCACACAAAACACAGATGGAAGGCCCAAGGAACCCATGCTCGCAAATATTGTCCCAAGTTAGACATCTATTCAAAGCCAAAGTCCAAGCAAAACAGTTACACTTTGGCCAAGAGAAATTATTCCACACATTTCCACCAGTGCACCTCCCTCCCCTCCAATCTACGAGACAACAGCTCCTGCTACCCACTGGCCACAGTAAAAACGCCCTTAGGATTCGGGGACCAAGCAAGTCCATCCCTATCCTTAAGGGAACTACTTTGTCTACTCACCAAAATGCCATGCTGCTCAGCGCAAACTTTATCCATACCAACAACCGACCATTCATTAGGAACCTTCCACCGCTCCATCTCCAATTGCCCACACTTATAAACAGTCTTAAAGTCGCTCACTCTAGACCACCCTGCCTCCAAGAACCTCTGGCAAAGATTCCTAAGGTTAGGAAACTGATCAGTGATGGGGGGGTATCCATCCCAAGAGTCGAACTAGAAAAGCACCTCTTACCCCCTCTTACATATCCAAAAAAGTCCTTCCTTTATAAGAGTATCCCCTTTCTTGAGAGTACTTCGAATCGCTGAGCCTTTTCCCACAAGTGGATATCTTGGGATTTCCTCCTTCGGGATCCTTTGCATATACTTGTAAGACAAAATCCTAGCCTAGCCTCGATCTTGTTCAACACACCACCTCCAGTACAATTTAGCCGCCAAAGCCTCCCCAAATAAAGTACACTGCCTTAAGCCAAGCCCATCTGACTGTTTCGGGCTACACACCAAGTCCCATTTAACAAGACACCATTTATAGGAGGACAGGTTGCCTGCCCATAAGAATTGCCTTGCCAAAGAATCCAATCCCTTCACAAACCACATTGGGGCCACTTGGAGCATACAACGATAAATCGGAAGAGCCTGAACTACCGACTTGATCAGTTGAACCCGCCTACAATGGATAACCATCTGTGTGTCCAATGTTCAATCTTCATGCGAAATTTGTCTAGGATACCTTGCCACGAGTCCCTGGGAGGATTACCAGTAGAGATAGGAATACCTAGGAATAGAGATAGGAATATCCAGGAAAGTCAAGGGGAGAGAACCTACCTGGAATCTCAAGATATGAGCAATCCTCCTCTGAATAGTTCCAGGTGTGTTGAAGAAGAGGATGGAAGATTTATCCTCATTTATCAATTGGCCCGAAGTAGCAAGATAAACATCCAAGACTTTACGCAGATTTATAGCTTCTCTGATGCGAGCTAGTCCCATCAGGGCCGTGTCATCTACAAACTGCAAATAGGATTGAGGAGGCATGTCATTACCCCAACTCCAACCTTGAATAATACCCAGACCCACATTATACTTAATCAACCTCCTTAGACCCTCAACCAAAAGAATGAATAAGTACGGGGAGAGAGGGTCCCCCTGGCGAAGACGCCTAGATGCACCAAACAACTCAGTATGATCTCCATTAATTAGCACAGAGAAAGAGGTAGACGAAACACAACTCATTACCCATTGATCCATTCATCAACAAAGCCAAAAGCCCTAAGAATCTTCTGGAGAAAGGACCAACAAACTCTATCAGAAGCCTTTGCCATAGAATGAATGGTCTCTGTAGCAATGACCACACCATCCAAGATTTGGTGACCCTCCACGAACCCACTCTGCTCTTCAGAAATGACACCCCCAAGCCAATTCTTCAACCTTTCCACTATCAATTTAGAAATGATCTTATAAATCACATTACAGAGAGAGATAGGACGGAACTGGCCTAACTGGTCAACCCCATCACACTTGGGGATGAGCGCAATGAAAGTCGCTTTCAAAGCCCGAAGCATCTGCTTATTCCTCTGGGACTCTTGGACCACCTCCAATAAGTCCAATTTGATAATATCCTAGAAATCTTGATAGAACTCAATCGGAAACCCATCCGGTCCAAGAGCTTTCCCCTTCTTCATGTGAAAAACAATCCTCTCAAGTTCTTCCAACAAAATAGGACCCATAAGCTGCTCATTCATTTTCCTAGTAACTAGAGAAGGAATACAAGCAAGAACCTGATTCTCCTCTTACGATTCCCCCTGAGTACCCTCACTAAAAAGGAACCGGAAATACTGCAAAGACTCCCTAGAAATCTCCTGCAAGGATAAACACTGCTCACCTCTATCATTAACCAGAACAGGAATGGAATTGACATGTCTTCTTGCTTTCACTAAATTGAAGAAGAACGCGGTATTCTTATCCCCCGCTTGAAGCCAATCAATACGAGCTCTTTGTTTCTAGTAGATTTCCCCCCTAAGCTCCCACTCCTCTAAATCCTTGACTGCCCTGTCTTCCTTCCTAAGCAAGGTTTCTGACAAACCCTGCTCTCTTATTTCTCTGGTAATGCCATTCAACTCTAATTGAGCAAGCTATCTTAGCAAGAAAAATATTCCCGAAAAATGGACGATTCCACTGTTTAAGTTGAAACTTAACAAATTGCAGCTGCTTGGCAAAAGTGTACATAGCAGTGCCAAAGGCTGGCCTCCTTTTCCTCCACCACTCCGCAACATGATCTTGCAAAGAAGGATCCCGTAACAACATAAGCTGGAATTTGAATGAAGGATTGGAGTGACCCGAGCAGAAGAAGACACCAAGTTTATGGGCCAGTGGTCCGAACCTCTCCAATCTAAAATCTCAGAGCATGTGGACCACCCCCCTCCTACCCGAAAACTAGAAACCAGAAAGCGATCTAGCCTCTCTGCAATCCAATACTCCCCTACCCTCCTATTGTTCCAAGTGAACAGACCATTACTGGGCTTAATGTCAACAAGATGCAAGGTTGAAATACTATCCCGAAGAAGGAAGGAAGAAGGTTCCAATCGCATAACACTACCCTTCTTCTCACTCAACTCTAGGATGGCATTGAAATCACCCGCCATAATCCACGGATGAAAAGGGAACAACCCTCGCATAAAAGAAATATGAAACCACAAATTCTGCTTGCCCTGAAGATTAGTGGGGGCATAAATGTTAGTAAACAAGATATGTTCCCCAGTCTCAAGGCTAGAAGCAACCCCAGATAAAGAAGATTTGGAAGCAACCCACCATATAGGACGGATACTCAAGGGGTTCCAAAGACAGGCCACCCCTCCAGACTCCTTATCAACTCCCGAACAACTTTTTGTCTAGGGCCACTGTTCAAGCCCCTCACATTCCATGATAGCACAATCATTTTGGGGGATTGGAAAAATGAGAATCTAGAGTCTTTACTGACCCTGACTCAACCAAATTCTCCCCCATCAATTTGATCTTATCCAAGTCCTCCTTTCTGCCAAACTTCGAAAGCTTCTCCGTTGCTCCTTTTTCAATGTCTTTCTGATGAAGACCCAGATGTAAGGATATCTTATTACTTTGGACCCCAGGAGATTCCAATTTCTGTGCTGCAGGAGAAACATCCCCTCCAACCAACTTCACTTCAGCACCAGAATTGGGTCCCAACTGAGCCACTACTAGCTGATCTATCTCCATTTGCTGACTCCCAACCACTTGCTGAACCTGGGTAGAATCCCAGTTCACACTATCAAGAACCAACCCTGATGCACTTTGATCCAAAGGAATTAACCCCGGATTCACCTCCTGTTGGCTAAGATCATCAAAGGCTTCGAATCTGTTAAAAGTATCCTCCTCCTGTCTCTCCTGCAAAGACCTCTTTTGTCCCCGATTCCTGTTTTTTATCTTAACTGGGACAAAACCATCACCACCCACCACCTCATTAGACATGGCAGCTTTTCCTTTATCAACCCCATCTAGGTTACACGAACGCTGTTGAGGTTGACACACAATCGGTTTATACTTAGGGCACTTGCGCTGCAAATGACCATACTCATGACATAGACGGCACCGAAATGGTGAAGTCTCATAATCTAGCTGCTGGACCCAAGAATAAGGGCCCGCACACATATCTATAGCATCTGGCAAAGGCTTACTAAGATCAATTTCAACACAGAGACAAGCGAAAGTCATTATCTTTTTCCCCAAGGTTTGCGTTGAAGATCCAATCGGCTTCTCAAGCAATGAAGCGAGCATCTGTAACACATCCTCCCGACAACATTCCACCGGAAAACGTGGTAAATGAACCCATTCGGGAGCTCCTTCAAAGGGTTAAACCCTGCATGCCAAGGTTTGATGAACAACCCCACTTGGTTATAAAAATACGAGCCTCCTTCAAAAACCCTATTGCGATCCTCCACGCAATTGAATGTAACCATGAAGTAGTTGTTTGCCAACATCATAATCTCCATTTCCCCTTCCGGCTCCCAAATCCTTTGAGCCCTATTCTCCAGAAACTGCAGAGAAACCCTCATCCCCAAAAATTTGCAGTAAAGCGAATGCTTTGTAAAATATTCCATATCCTCAACAATCATCTTAGGGGGGATTACCAGTTTCGGCCTCTCTTTGCATCTCTCAAGACAGCCGTTAAACTTCAAAATCTGGGATCCATTGGAGACACCAGCACCAGCAATCCCTGAGTTGGGAGCAAAGAGATTATTATCAAAAGTCTTAACACCATGATTCGGAGAATGCGAACCCACGGCTGCTCGAAAATCCAGGCCGGGAGAAGCCCTCGAGGCTTCCTCTCGAGAACTAGCCATCCCGTCCAGCCTCAAAACCCACCCAACAAGAAAAAGAGGAAGAGCAAGCCCAACTCCCCGAAAAAACCCGTTACACTCTCCACTCAAAATCCATCGAGACTATATCCCGAGTTAAACCCCACCTCTCCCCGTAAACCCCACCTCTCCCCGCAAAGACCACACAACGCTGCTGCAAACACCCATGCCAACATATCTGCCACTCAAACCCCCACCGTTGACTCGCCACCAACCCCAAACAAACCTGCACCAAACGTTGCTCCTCTGACCATAAGCTTCCCTCCCCCCTACGCACAACCAACACCCCTGCTCATGGGCTAGGGCACGGATGCCCTAGCTCGGCTCCTTGACAGTGCTCTGAATCTTCAACATGGAATACTATGATCGAAACCACCCACGAGAGCTTTCTTCCCCACTAATACAATCTTGCTTTCAAAATATTCAAAATAAATTAAGTTTCTAAATTCATATTAGAAACTATTCTAAAAATTATATTAAAAATTAATAACAATTATATTCTCTCTTTAAAAATATTATAAATCAATTTTTATTTTGAAATGTCCCCTTTTGTAAATGCTCTAGTTTTTGCCCCAATATCACAATTTCAAGTAAAGCAATTGATGAAATAGAACTAGATATATTTACCAATTTAAATTGCTGAACAAGAATCCTGGTTAAGACACACAATGTTGGTGTAAATAATTATTCATCATGGATATTATTACACTTTACTAAAGTTTACTTAGGAAATGCATTTCATAGTAGTTTGGGTATGAGACACTTGGGTGTTTGTGCCACATTGGGATAGTGTGTGTAGGAGAATTTCCACCTTTTATGGTGTTGATCTTATTGTTACACTCCACATTCAGTGGGTGATCCACCTCATGTGGAAAATTATATTGTTTCTTCTACCTACCCACACCTATTTCCTACCTACCCTTGTTTCTTATTGAGCCACATGTCATGTTTGTGTGCTCACATATCCATATAGCCTTGCCTATATAAGCAAGCTCATATTTATTGTATGTAACATCGATTGATGATCTAGTTGATCAGTATTTTCTCTTGATAGAATACAGTTTATTTCTATCATATATTTTGTCTCTTTTATTTGTGCTTTCTATTGCCTCTTGATCTTGGCAAAATCTCACATGGTATCAGAGCTGGTCCATGTTTTACATGGTATCAGAGCCATTAGAGTGTCATTGGTTTGCTAACTAAGAGAAATTTGATGCTATTTGGGGTTGTGTATTTTGAAGTTTTCTATTGCAGGTTATTATTGAAGCTTGATGGGTCAAATATGAGGTTACCATTGGATTTAAGAGGTCCAAGAAAGTCAGTTTTGCCTTTTGTTTCATCCAAATCGGACTTCGAAGGTCAAATCTAGAGGCATTTGAAGTTTGACGTTGTGGCGGAAATTTTCCAGAAATTATAATTTTGCAGACATTTTTCAAATAGCGATATCTCACTCATCCGGACTCATTTTTTTGAGCAATTCTTTTTGTTTTGGGGTAGAATTTCATGATTTGTACAGTGGTCTAGGAGTTTTCTGATTTTTGGATACAGGTTTTTCGGAAATCGTGAAATCCCGATTTTTACAACTTTGGAGGCTTCGTTTGGGCTCATATGGACTCATTTTCAGGTGCCATTTTTTTTGAAAGTGCATATTTTTTCATCTACTTTCATAATCTGCCATTTGTTTGCAGTGATTTTAAGTAGAAATTGTACTTTTAGTATTTGGCCATTTTTGGCATATTTGGTACTTGTATTTTGCTTGGATCTCAGTTTAGATCACTAGCAATAATTGTTGAAGTCTCTTAGATCTCATTTTGAGAAGTTGTAAATTGAAATCAGAAGTCCACTTTGCATTGTTTTGCAAGTGGCCCATTGTATACGCACTAAGTATAAAGTGCCAAAATCACTATTTTGGGGGGGTGTCTTGTGTGATTGTGCCTCTCTCTATCTTGTGTTTTTTCATTTTAGTTCTATGGGTTCTCCTAGATTTCCACTTTTAACTCCTCATAATTATGCATCATGGAAAATTAAGGCATGGAGTAAACTAATGGAAAAAGGACTCATTCATTATGTAAATGAAACTATTACAGTACCACCTGATCCTAAGGCTGATCCTAATGCTCAAATTGAATGACTTACTAAGAATGCTATGGCACTTGGAACTCTTATAAAGTATGTATCAGATGACCTCATTTTTTACATTGATAAGTGTACAACAATTAAAGAGGCTTGGGATATTTTTAAGAAATTGTATGGTCAAGTTGATGACATTAAGGGCTACAAGCTTGATAGTGAACTCACAACTTTGGATCCCAAGGATTTTGATTCAATCCAAGATTATGTCACAAAAGCAACTGAGCTAAGAGCAAAGCTAAAGGATTGTGGAATTGACAAAAAGGATGCTCAATTGGTTTATAACTTGTTGGACAAGCTTCCTTTAGAGTATGCAGCCTTTGTATCTAGCTTTCACACCCATAGGTTAGCTCAAGGTTCCTCATACAGTTCTCCCTCATTTGATTCATTCATGGAGATGTCGATACTTGAGCAATCTAAGTTGACCATAATGGGGATTCTCAAATCTTCAAAGTCACAAGCTTTGGTGGCTAACAAAGGGAATCAAAGTAATCAAGGAAAAGGCAAGAATCAAAAGAAACCTAAGTCTAAACCTCAACAAGAGGGAGCACAATCTTCCTCTCCACAACAAGGTGATTCAACATTCTCACCTAAGAGGAAATCATATAAGGACAATCTTTTTTGTGGATATTGCAAGAAGTCAGGACATGATGAACATCATTGTTATAAGAAGGATATTGATGAGTTGAAGAATCTTCTTGAGAAGAATAGAATCAACCTACCTTCTAGAATGTCTACATCGGCTTCTTCTTCCAAGGATAAATGAAAGGGACAAGCTCTTTGTGCTACTACAAGTCATGATTCAGGGAGATGGCTTCTAGATTGAGTGGCTTCTCATCATATGGCATCTTCACAGTCTATGTTTTCTACATTTGAGCCCTGCCACATGCCACAGATTTTGATGGGCAATCATACATACATGGATGTGATTGGGAAAGGATCTATTGCCATTGGGGATAACTCCTTCAATGATGTGTTGTGTGTACCCCACTTGACAAATAATCTTCTTTCCATCTATCAAATCACACATGGGGCAACTAGGAAAACTGTGGAGTTCACTCCTGATTCAGTTATCATTAGAGACTTGGAGAGTGGAGCTATCATTGTGACTGGGGTGGTTGATTATGCATCTCGGTTGTACTCTTTTTCAGATTTTGATCCTATTGATAAGGTTGGTTGTTCCTATGTTGATGATTCAGATTTTGAGGAGAACTTTGGGCATTTGAACTTGGGGATTCTCACATGTGACCCTGTTCTTGAGCCTTGCATTTCATCTCCTTCTATTGATATCACACCACCTATTGCACCTGATGATGCAGCTAGTGCGACGTTTTTGTCTTCTTATGATTCAGTGCAGCAGGATATTTCATGTCTTCCAGCTTCAGTTGATTGGGATGCCTACTTGACAGACATTGCAGGTTTGTTCGTAGACTCCTACATTACAGATTTGGGAGACACCATTGATGACATTCATCTTCTCTTTGATGAAGATGATCCTTCTTTGATCTTTGCGAGGGATCACTCTGACCCTCTTGTGCATTCTCTACATGATCAATCTTTAGAGGTTGACATGATTGTGGATACTTTTGTACAACACTTGGAGGAGGTCTCTTTATCTTTTGAGGAGACATATGAGTCTTTGGATATTGTTCTACATTCATCTCTACTAGATCTTGGAGTGCCTTTTTCAGCAGTGTGGCACAGTTTACCACCTTTGGAGGGGGTATCTTTCAGCATCGACATGGGGACACTTGAGCAGTTTTCAGAGATTCCTTTCATCATGAGTATTTTTGCTTCATCTTCCCTTCATGGTTGGGGAGACTTTTTGGATACACCTTTGGTTTTGTTTCTTCCTAAGGGGAGGAATGTGGTTCGATGTTCATGGAGCAGTTTCTTCATTCATCTTCGAGCTTCTATCATTGGTGTAGATTCCAGACTGAGGGGGGGGCTTTCTAGTCTCTCTTCTTCTTCTCTCTTATGGGGGGACACAGTTTTGTTCTTCTCATTCATCGAGAGCATTATGTGCTTTCATCATCTCTCTTTTGGGGGAGGGTTTTTTCCCATTGGGTTTTTCTCTCTTTCCCCGCTTTATGGGAGATTGCATTTGCATTTGTACATGGGTACCTAACATGGCCTTGTAGCCGGGACCCATCTTGCATTGCTTAGTTGCATTGTAGACTTAAGTGCATTCCCCTAAGTTGCACTTAAGGGGGGGTGTTGGTGTAAATAATTATTCATCATGGATATTATTACACTTTACTTAAGTTTACTTAGGAAATGCATTTCATAGTAGTTTGGGTATGAGACACTTGGGTGTTTGTGCCACATTGGGATAGTGTGTGTAGGAGAATTTCCACCTTTTATGGTGTTGATCTTGTTGTTACACTCCACATTCAGTGGGTGATCCACCTCATGTGGAATATTATATTGTTTCTCCTACCTACCCACACCTATTTCCTACCTACCCTTGTTTCTTATTGAGCCACATGTCATGTTTGTGTGCTCACATATCCATATAGCCTTGCCTATATAAGCAGGTTCATATTCATTGTATGTAACATCGATTGATGATCTAGTTGATCAGTATTTTCTTTTGATGGAATACAGTTTATTTCTATCATATATTTTGTCTCTCTTATTTGTGCTTTCTATTGCCTCTTGATCTTGGCAAAATCTCACATGGTATCAGAGCTGGTCCATGTCTTACACACAATTATGTTAGATAATCATTGTAAGCATAACCCATAAAATTGATCTTTTCTACTAGGCTTAGAAACATTATCCTAATCATATAATAGATCTAATTCATTAATGGACTTCAACCAGAAAGGGTTAGGATAAGGAGTCATGATAGGGTGCCCAAAGCGATCCTCTACACTAGGTCTAGGAGTGGATATACCATCCCCCTTGGCCTCATGTGGCCTTCCGCCATCTCATATGAGGTGAAGTACCTAGTGAGGTTTCCTGCAGCTGTTCCCCCTCATCATATCACCCTTCCTAGGATTGGGACTCCTTAACCTAATAATCAACCATGGTGGAAGCTTGTGGGAAAACTACAATAGGGTGTTCGGAGCATCCTTCCCTTCTAAGCCCAAGGGCAGTGCACTTTTTGCACCCCCTTGGCCTAATGGGACTCAGTCTTCCACCATGAGGTGGTGTGCTTAGAAGAGGACCTCATAACTGTTTCCCCTCCTTGTATTCCGTTTTCTAACGTCTTCATGGTTGATTGCAGCAGATTGACAAATAGATTGGAAATCTAGACACTTAACATTAGAGATATATAGTCATACATATTACAACCACTATTAGTATGTTGAGATTCTGCATTAGGACATTATCAGGCTTCCTATATTAAGCATACAATATTAAGCACATCTTCATGCATACCACATCTGGGTAACAATGCCACTGCCTGTAATATTAAGGATTTCTGGTCTGATTTAGATGCCTGATCGCAGATTCATTAAGGGATGAACTCTGCTTCTGTTTATACAGATGCTTGTTTTTATTTATTTTTTCTTGATGCCCTTGCTCCAATGGTTACTCTCCTCTTATATCCCTTAAGGGACATGTAGGGGTTTGACTTTACCAAGGGTCTTCTATTCTTGAAAGGAGATGCCTCTTTAAACTGATCGGTGCCTTAAACAATACTCAGTTGGCCTTAAATATAACTTATTTAAATATTGCGTAATCCTTAGCCTAGTCTGCCATTGTATGATATTCACTTTTTTGCCAATAATTATTTATTTTTTGTAGGCTTAGTCAGCCCTCACTTTTTTAATAGTAGTTGACCTTAGTTGCCAGGTTTTGGCTGTTTGGTGTAATCACTTTTAATTATTTGGTGTAGCAATCCTTAATCATTTTAAATTTAGTCTGTGTGGCTTATTTGCCTATGGATTGCCGTATACTGGTGCAGGTTTAGGAATCGCTGCTTTGCAATAATTTAATGCCTTTTTGGTATCTTGCTCATTGTATACTAATTGTCCTATGCCTTGGCCCTATATATATGCCTTTATTTTGGGTATGGTCAGCATATGAGTTGGTCCTTATGTTATTGATTTTCTTTTGCTTTCAAACTACTGTACCTCCTCAAGGCTAGGTCAGCCCTCAGCCATTTTTATCCCCTTTGTTTTTGTTCCCATAAGGGTTGGCCAGCTTATCTTTTTTTCTTTTTTTTTATTGAACTCAAGGAGGTTGGCTAGATATAAGAAAATTGTGATGTCTTATAAATAAGATAATTTTCTAGTCGGTGCTGTATCAGATTTGAGGAGGTATCAAGGCAGGGGCATGACATATTTTATAATAAATATTATAGAGTGATATGTTTTTTTGAAGCGAATTGCTTTCAGGGCGGTAGCGCCCTTTCCATTAAAAAAGAAAAATAGATATAAACATATCAGTAGAGGGAGAAGACCTAGACCCTAATTGCCTCACCGACCTTCTGGGATCCCTCTAGCTGTTCCGGAGGGAGCATGCTCCCATTTACGCTCACCATATATTCATATGTTTCTAAATTGTTCCTACTCAGGCTGTAACCATTGCTGCTCTGAGGGACAGCAATGGTTAGAGCAAGGTTGCACGGGTACGGGGGTACTTGGAGACTGGTGCTGGTACCAGTACGACTATTTTTTCGAAATAGGAGACGCCAATTTCTTTTAAATATAATCTAATAATTTATATAAATTCTGAAAATATAATGACATTGAACATTAAATATAATGAAATTAAATATAATATAATAATTTAGTAATGGCTGTTGCAACGTTTTAAGAAATCCTTGTGACCTGCATTTTTTTTTTTCCGTTTGTACTGCATTTTGATTATTTTGTTGCCTGTGTTTTTTTTTTTGTTTGGCTTGGAGATAGTGGGAGACGGGCGGATACGTTAGCAGGAAGTCTCCTCTCTATGCAGACATTTCCAACCAAGTTTCCGGTGCGGGATACACGTTCGAGTCTTCGGAACGAGTACCCATGCAACTATGGGTTAGAGTAGATCTTATCAACTATTTATTCACTTGAGCTTGTTGCTAAGTTAAAGCCATTCCAAGTTCGTGGGTCATAGGAAATGATTGACATTGCTCTGATTGATGGCATGTTTGGAGACAAAATCAGTCTCTGTATTTGCCTCTCTGTAGACATGTTTGATATTGTATTCACCGAAATCTTTGAGCATCTCACGGGTACTTTCAAGCCACACACAATTTCCAACTCAGAGCATTGCCTGTGATTATAGGAAGGATAACATTTAATGAATCACCTTCGATGTCTAGATTGACCATTCCTTTCTCCTTGCATAATGTTAGATCAGCCATAAGGGTGGTGTACTCGACATCATTGTTCATGTTGTTGGGCAGCTTGATGGACCCACCCCATACCAGTTTCCCAATGTCATTCTTGATTAAGAAACCTGCTTCGCATAGGCCCAGATGTCCTTGTGCAGCGTTGTCGAAATTCATTTGAGTCGGCCTCGTGGAGGAAGACACCACTTGGCATCCTTGTGTGCATTATGGTTCGTGATCGTGTTTCCCTTCAAGGGAATTAAAAGTGGCCACTCTTTCGCCATGTGATCATTCCAAGATGTATATGTGTGGAGTTGCTTGTTTGCCACCTTAGTATTGATGTGTTCACTGACTACCACCTCAATTTCAAAATTGATGTCAAGCTAGTAACCTTATTATTAAATATTTGGCAGTTCCTCTCCTTCCAAAGAAGCCAGATCAATGTGGCCAAGATAGTGTACCACAACCCACCACATATCGTGCCTTTGTGGAGAACTGACCAACATGTTAATATCTTTCTTAATATCATGGACACAAGCCAGCCGTAGTTTAATTTCCCTAAGAAGGATTGCCAACACTCGGGTCACCTCACATTGTACAAACAAATGGTTTAGAGTTTCCTCGTGTTTGTAGCACATCAAGCATCTAAATGGGCCCATGAACCACAACTTCAACAGATGAGTCCCAGTTAGAATCACAAACAACATCCAAGCACCTTGTTCATCCTACTTGTACACTGGTCATGACCTTTGTAGGCTGACAACCACTCACTTGGTTGATCTGACTTCTCCATGTCAACACATCACTTACCAGTTGACATCCTTTCCTTACCGGTGATACACTGTACCGGTAGCCTATCTACCTCATCCACACAAGTTAGGCACTAACTTGTGTACCGGTAACACCAGTGGTCATCAATCTGAATGACATTCTCTTCCTTACCTTACCGATGTCCTGCAACACAAAGTGATATCAAAGATAGCTCAACCTGTATTCCTGCATGACAGTGTTGCACATACATCTCTCATACCGGTAGTCATCCCATACCGGTTGACATCAATGACAACCCAATGCCAACAATCTCCCCTTTTGGCATTGATGTCAACACATGTAGTATTCGGCATACTACATAATCCTTCTCTCCTTGTCTCTAATCCATTGATTCTCAACATATGTAGTATGTTGTATACTACAGAATGGCAAAGGGCACTGTTAGGGTATCATTCCTCCTTGCATTTACAAGACACTGATAGAATTCTTTCTCCCCCTTTTTTTTTACTGGATGTCTCTCCTCCTTTGATACCAGTTGTTACAAATTATTACATCTTCTCAAGTCACCGCACTTGAGATGGAGGACTCAACCATCAATTGACACCAATTGAGCATGCAACTTTTATACCGTTTGTTAAAATACTCAATTGCAGAGGGATGTGTCAGTGAATGCTACTCACCAACCGGTCAAACTGCATCACTTGCCGTTTGATCCCAAATTTCTCTAGAATCAAATGTGATTGTACTATGAATACAACCAGCCAAATGACAAGTAGATACCCATAACCATGAAATTCTCCTGGGTATTCCTATTGTAATTTCCATCATCTGCAGTTTGGGCAATCAATGCACTTACAGTTTCAAGTTCAAGCATGCCGGCCTTGCATTATAACCACTTGAACTCCTCTTGAGTCATACTTCTCAGGTCCTCATTTCTGGTCAGGTCCAATACTGGGGCTCCAATCATCTCCATGTACCGGTTGAGCTGTGCATATTTGATCATTTGATGATCTTTAGCTCCATCATATCCACCACAACCTATGACATGATCCCAAATCTACACAATGCCACACAATGCCATACAATGACATCACCATGCCGTAAATTAAACCGGTTGGCCCAAAGACATGCATGCCTGCATGGTCAACCGCTTGGCCAACTTATGTCATTCAGGGCTTTCCCAATAGCACCTGAGACATAAGCTTCACATTCCATGCTACCAGGGCTATTGCAATGGTTTCCAACCTCATTGTCTTACATAACCTGCAAGTATCAGTTAGCATTCATGCCGGTAACATCCTGCACATACCAATTTCCTCCACTAGTCCATCATCACTACCGGAGCACCTTCATGTGACTCCTGACATTTTGTGTCACCTTGTATCTGATTCCAATTGTTAATCTCCATCCGTTGACACATGCAGTAGTGATCCAACTTTTCATCTGTAGGCGTGTAGTCAAGGCAGCCTCTACACACACTCGTTATCTCATTTTCTTCCTTCATACCTGACAACAACTTGTTCTTCCATGTGTTCTCTTCCACTTTGGGGGTTGATGATAAGTTCAGTGTATTACTCCCCCTTAGATCCTGCATCTCCTTTAGGTCTTAGGAGATATCACTTGTGCATTGAATGCACAGTGCCAGTCCATGGTCTTCTTCCTCCATGCCTGCTTGGTCTTATTTTTCTTCCCATTTTCAGGCTGCTGATGGGTCCTTTCATTTCTGGATTCTGCATCACAACCGGAAGTAGTGCTATAGTAGCACACAACATCCATCCAAACTTCATCTGTACTGGCATCTCAACATGCCTTCTCTGATGGTCAATGTATAACTCTGATTTCATGCACTTAAGGCATTCCTTTGTTTCATTGATAGATCCGGTGTGGGCACACTCACTGTCAGTCATTGCTTCTCATGATGACTGCATCTTCATCCGGTGGGAGTCCTGCTGTTCTGCAACCTCACAGCATACCTGTGACCTGTTCATTCTTCTCCTCCAGTGTTGATGTGATTTAGGTAACATTCTGCCTTTTCATCACAAACAACATCCAAGCACCTTGCTCATCCTACTTGTACACTGGTCATGACTTTTGCAGGCTGACAACCACTCACTTGGTTGATTTGACTTCTCCATGTCAACACATCACTTACCAATTGACATCTTTTCCTTACCGGTGATACACTGTATCGGTAACCTATCTACCTCATCCACACAAGTTAGGCACTAACTTGTGTACCGGTAACACCAGTGGTCATCCATCTGAATGACATTCTCTTCCTTACCTTACCGGTGTCTTGCAACACAAAGTGATATCAAAGATATCTCAACCTGTACTCCTGCATGACATTGTTGCACATACATCTCTCATACTGGTAGTCATCCCATACCGGTTGACATCAATGACAACCCAATGCCAGTAAGGTTATACTCTCTGAAAAGGTGCTAATTGTGAAAGGTTGTGACTCTTTTATAGGGCAGAAATTATGAAGGGTTGTGCTTTTTTAAAGGGTGCTAAATGTGAAAGGTTGTGACTCTTTCAAGGGGCAGAAATTATGAAGGTTTGTACTATTTTAAAGGGTGATAATGTTTTGAGAGGTTGCGACTCTTGCAAAAGGGTAGACATGATGAAGATGTGTGACTTCCCCCTCACATTGGAAGATATAAAGAGGAGAAGGTTTCATTTGAGAAAGACATCCAATGGAGATCAATTTGGAAAATAATTTATTATTCTCAAAAGCCAGAATTGGAGGGTGGCGACAATTCTTATGAAAGGTGGTGACCCTTTCACCAATAAAGTATAAAGGAGAAATCATTCCAAGCATTTAGGGGTCAGTTATCAATCATCACTCATGAAATCATATTTCAGCAATATATCAAACCAGTATTCATTACATCATCACTCGTCAATTATCTAATCAACAATTACTTAATCATCACTCACCGATAACTCAAATCATACAATCAAAGGAATTCGTTCATTCAATCAATCATTTATACAAATATCAATCATTCAACAATAATCCATCAATCAAGTGGCATGGAATAATCAAGTTGAATTGGAGAAAAATTCAGAAATAAATCTGAGTTAGAAATTAAGAAGAGCAGTCTATAATATTTAAGGAAGTAATTGGTATGCAAGTATTTTTGTATCTATCTCAACAAAAATCTGATAGGAAGATACAGCAGTACCGGTCTTCCCTCATCAAGTACACCACCCTGGGATGGATGGACTGGAGGCCCTGCCATATTTGTGGGCCAAGGGGCTGAATGACTTGGACACTCATTCCGTGCCCTTTGCCTTGGCTGAGGAAGACAGTCTTCCGACATTCTATTAAGAAATAATATAGGATAAGTAATTAATTGCCCGATTTCCATCAAGCAATTATGTTTGAAATCAATTTGAACTATTTTATAGGAAGATGCAGCAATTCCGGTCTTCCCTCATCAAGCATGCCACCTCAAGATGAATGGACTGAAGGTCCTGCCATACTTGTGGGCCAAGGGGCCGAATGACTTGGATGCTCATTTCGTGCCCCTTGGGCTTGGTTGAGGAAGACAATCTCCTGGCATTCTATCAAGCTTTTCCATTGGATTCCTGATATTGTTGACCATGGGAATAAGCTATGAAAAAGATATGAATGATTTCAGGATACTTTGATTTTAATAAAGATTATTTGTATATGATCATAGATTCTTGATGGTAATGCATTGATGTATTGTTTATAAGACCTAAATTAGGATTTTCTCTAAATTGGCATTTCAATTTTGCAATTTTATTATAGAATTCTATTTGTAAATAAATTGCATTTGTTGGAATTGTTATTTTTGGGCAAAATCAGGTATATTCCAAGAGGGGGCATTACAATTTTCCACTTTACTTCATTCATATCATTACCTTCTCAAAGCTTTTGGTCATTTGTATCGTTTACAACTTCTTGATACACTAACCTTTTCCACTCTTCTCAGATGTCATTTCTGCAAAGATTTTACATTACAATTGATTCCATATTTCACACTTACACCGCTCTATTGTATGAGGTGCTCTGATTTTGAGTTAACAACATAAGCAGGAAACGATTGTCTTTAAGACCAACAAACATAAACTTGATAAACAACATGCAATGCCATTGGGATATCAAAGGGGTGAGTAATCACAGGTCTCTTGATCCTTTATTCTCAGACCTACCGAGCCTCCTTACTTTAAGTTGTTATGGTTATTACAGAATTTTTGTTTATAGGATTGTTGTCTCAGATTTGTCATTATCCTGATATATTGATAAAATGGTTGCCTTGGTTTTATCATTAGCCTTTCATAATATATGGATATAGTGAGACATAATGAATATTGCATCGTTCTCAAATTTTGTGACTGAAATCTTAAAATTGGAAGAGGTCTGTGTAAAATTTGAAATCTTGCTAATGCAGGATCCTGAATACATGTTAGCATCCAATAACAAAATGAACGGTTAGATGGAAAGTTATTAGAAGTTTCTACCAATAGCCAAGAAGGCAAGTTCAATGCCATAAAACTTCATAAACTTTAAACTCCTTAAGGATGATGAGTAACCATTTGAAATGTTCTTCAGTCTATTGAAATGTTTCGCATAGTGTTAGGCTCCTTTCAAAGAGTCTATGAAATCAAACAAAAGAGCGCAGCAAATATAATATCTACTTTACAAAGTCTTTTCAGTTAATGCTGGGAAGCAGCAAATATTCTACTGAATTAGAATTGCTGCTTATTTTATTTGCAACCATAGCCCAGTTATACATAGTAAGTTACTGTGTAGTCTTTCAAGTTGAGATTTATATTCTGATGCATCTTTTATTTCATAGTTAATAATATATTGATTGTAATTAATTAGCTCGTCAAACTTGACTTTCATTAGAGGAATAAAAATGCTTTCTGAATGCTATATTTTTTTTGCGGTATGCATTGTTTGTTGTGAATGTTAGAAAACATTTCTTCAATTTGTTTATATTATAATGGACATGCAGGTACAGAAGTAATGTCAAAGAGGTCACACAGTGATCAAGATCCTTCACCAGTATTGAATTGTTCAATCTCAAGTAGAAAGCGTTCTCGGGAAGATAATGCTGGGAAAGAAAATACTGGAGGCATTTCATTTGATTTAAATATGCCAGCTGAAACCATGGATATGAAAGATACTGCTGTGGGGCTGCAGGATGATTAGAAGTGTGTTGTGGTTAGTGCTGATGTGCTTCACTTTATTTATTTTTATTACTTTAATATTATTCCAATTAGACATATAAAACTTGATTTCACGTTAGTGTTTTGAATGGTGTCAATCTGCTAAATGATGTCTTTGAATTCTAGAGATAATTTGCATGATTGGCATAAAAATGGGTGTGGGATTGAAATCTTTCAAGAGGTATTTTATAAGTTTTGATACATGAAGTGAAATAATCTTTAATACACACTGTAATGTAAAGTGCCCAAGTCTATGCAAGTTTTAGATGTACAATTTGGACTGATTTGGTATAGACTGCTCATTCTTTGTGCAGGTTTCATTTGTACAGTTTTGACTAACAGGGTCATCAAAGTTAGCTTCTGAAGTTTTCTTGGGATGGAGATGTTACATGCTATAACCATTTATAAGGTCACCTCATACAGGCACGATAAGTGAAAATGGCTGGAATTGCTTATTTTGATTAACGAAGAATGCCATGCTTTATTTTACTGTGGTTTACTTTCTTAGTCTTGATTAGAGGGCTGAGTATAAAATTTAAAATCTAGATTGCTAAGGTGCACTTGCTCATTGAAATTGCAAAAACCTCAGGACATGAAGCTTGTGTGCAGCAATTGTTGATGGTGATAGCTTGAACTTACAGACCTTTGGAAGAATATCAATTGGTGTTTCGCCTCGCTTAAATGATTGGATTCAGGAAATCTGCCAAAGATGTAGATTTTTCTTGGAAAGGATTTCCTTTGATATGTAAAAATGACATGCATTTTAAAATGCAAATATAGTTCAATTTAATAAAGTTCAACCTTTTGTTGCTTTTGCTGGGGCTTATTGGCAAATTGACATATGCATTGTTATCTACTCTGGTTTTAGACATTTCTGGTTCGATTTCAGTAATAGTTAGATATATAACCTTGTATGACATAAGGGTTTGGCAGAAGGTTTTTAAGGTATTCATAAAGAGAGTGA
Organism: Cryptomeria japonica; assembly: GCF_030272615.1. NCBI lineage: Eukaryota > Viridiplantae > Streptophyta > Pinopsida > Cupressales > Cupressaceae > Cryptomeria > Cryptomeria japonica. The sequence goes on along the minus strand of NC_081408.1, from coordinate 628,717,126 downwards.
TGCCTTACCTGATCTCAGCAGTGAAATCTTGATTTTTGTCTCTGAGTTTGTTTGTGTGATTGTGTCTGAATCAAGGGTTCTTGAATGAGTCACCCTGTTAAAAAATTAAAAGAAGATTTTCTGAAGCCTCTGGAGCTTTAAGGGGTAAGGATTATGGTGGACCAGAATAATGATGATCTGGGTATTTTTTAATTTTAAAGGATTAGCGACTTGGGTTATCTTACTCTTCATAGACTATGCCCAACAGCTTTTTTCAGAAGTATGTTTCAGGAATATCATTGGATGCAATTTGTTTAATCGAGGAAGACAATACTTGTTTTACAGCTTAGAAGAATGATTTTAGGTTTCTCATTTAAGAAAGAGTTATTTGCAGCTTTGAATTAACTATAATCTAATATTGGAATTTTCAATACATACATAATTGTCAGAACTTGGATTTTCATTCCTCAGAATATGAAGGCAAGATGAGTCAAGGGGTTTCCAATTCCCATTAATGAGCTGTTGATTTATAGGAGTTGTCTCTATGGTGTGCATTACACAAAATAGTTATTGCAATGGCATTCTGTGTCATAAAACTTAATGTAAAAAATGGATGGACTAATTTTTTTTTTCATTGGGCGGCTGGAGGGGGAAAGGCGTGGGGGATGCTTTTGGGTTTCTGCACTATCCTAGAATTTGATGTCTAAATAGATGTGGTAATGATATATTGAAAGCATTTTGTGTGGGTGGGTTTTTCTACATAGATGTCATTATTTGGGCTTATCTTGGTATGTAGAAATGCCAGCCTGTCAGCAAGAAAATCATTTTAGCAAGACAACCAATAAACAAAAAAATGAGCTGATTTGAAAAAGAGCTGAAGGTAGGAACTGCAAAGTCATCATCACCAATCATTTACATTTTCAGAGGGCAAATTCCCTGCATATACTGGAGAATTTGAGGCATGGACACTCGTGAACTGCTATTTGGTCCAAGTGTGATACGATGCATTACCTACAGATTCTAATTATCATGTTATATTGAAGTAGGATCTAATACGGTAGGAGCGAATGCAGAATCTGATATCATTTCATTCTATAATCTGGATTTCTCTTTTTAGTAACTTTTTCCTGGCCACTTATTTTTCTTTGCATCCTTGCCTGAACAAGGTTTTTTTATAACGTCTTCATCTACCTGCCAGATTTTGCTTTGAAGCAGATTTTGAATCTGCTTTTCAATTAGTTGCAGCAGCAACTCACCATTATATCCTTGTTTAGATATCAGGATATAACCAATCTCATAATGTGTATGCAATTGTGAAGAAGAAAGACTTTCATTATAGATCTCATTAAAGTTTGTTGTATAATTATACTTTTAAGGTTCAAAGGAATGAATAGATTATGAAGGAAATGAATAACATCATCTTGTCTCAAAGCATGTTGATGGCTAAGATAAGTAATTGGAGAGTAAGGAAGATCTAAGGTAATGGAAGTATTAAAAAATTGATTATCAATATGCTTAGCTTGTCCCTCTTGTACCAAATTATCCTTGTGAGAAGAGGATTCATCCATACTCTTCAATGCTCCGTCTCCATTGCAGAGATCACTAATGAAAGTATTAACCATTTCCCCATGAATAAGAGATACTCTAAGATAGGTATTAGTATGATTCATTTCCATATCATTCCTAGGATTATCAAAGCTATCACTTGAAACATCTACTAAAGCTTTTATGTAATCCAAACATTCCATTAAGTTCCTTAAAAATGTTATCATATAACAACATAAAACATGTATGAAAGCTTTAAGAAATAGAGTAAATGTAGGAAACATATTTGAAATCCTCATGATGTAATATATCAGTGTGCTATGAATGAATGCAATCAACATAAAATGAAACAAGCGATCATGCAACTTGCCATGTCCCTGCCATAATCCATATACTATGTTCTTACAAATTTCATCAAAGACCATTCCAAGAAGATGCAATGATTAGATACGAGTCAGATAATTATAAGGTAATTCAACTTTCCATAAGGGAGCCAATAACTATGTATCAAATACCACTAATGAATCTACACAGGTTAATGAGTTACGATTAGTTGGTACGGGTTGAGCAAACAATATAATTAATATATGAAGATATTGAACTAGGGCAAAGATATCCCTCTTCAGTCCCAAATATGCATGAGAATACCAATGATTATACACTCATGAAGTTGTGTATAAGACATCTATAATCGATTAAGGCAAGACATCTGCACCAAGGAGGATCTGAACCCACCGATACCTACAATATCATTTATGATCAAGAAAGAATCTAGCCGACAAACAGGGGATTACCTTAACTAATGCATATAACCGATATTGATTAGCTAACTAACAATAATGGAAAGGTGCGAGTGAAGGGAGATATCTTCTCAAACCAAACAAGGTAATTGTTCACTTCGCAAACTACAAGACACCAATTGGATTCATTCCAAGAGGACGTGGAGAATTATATGTTTGTTTTCATTGTCTAGTATGGGCTTGCTCATAAGAGCAGAAAAGGATATCGGATATACTGACAAATGCTGGGCTATATATATATATTATTATTCCAGTTGGATCGCTCTTCTAAGAGCAATTGCCTTTGGCACACCAGATGATTGCAAATAAATATACAACAGTTCGAATTGTACTTACAGGTTATTGTTGTCACTACAGACCGTATTAGGGAAGGAATAGAACATTAAGTTACTAGTAGATTATTACATCACGGGCAACATGCTGCAACTACTCATTAACTAATAACTGTTGAATATTAAGTTATGCCTGCGTTCTAATTAAGAATAAAGATTAGATCAGGACTATTAAGTCACAGGCAGTAACATCTTGACCTTGATGGTATGCATAGGAATGTATTTTACTATATGAAGTATGATAATGTTTCTATGCAGAATTTAATATTAATAGAAATATTAACAGAGTGCAATATGTATTTATTAATATGTACTTAGTAAGGATACCAAGTATCATGGCAGTGGCAGACAAGATCTGACATGCGTCAGATCTGTCTGCCATTACCAGCCAGCAAACATATTACTAACTAGGATTGTTTTAAGTTGGTAGTAGTATTATATAAATTATATAGAAGGATATGAGCTAATACATAAATAATTGGTACTATTACTTTATATATATATATATCCAAATCAGAGTAAGGAAGAATATAAGGATTTTTTTTGGATTAGATATCATAAAAACCATTACATAGCATCAGAAAAACTGAGTTCAGCAGTATCAAGGGCACCAAGGGAAGGTGCATGCACAAAAATATGCAGTTATCGGGCACCTCCACTATAACAAGGATGATTACATTAGATATACATATTTGTAAACAAAAATGTCAGCAACAGTCTATGTAAGAAACATATGCATCAGTCTAGGAAAATGAGATTTCAACATCCGGTGAAGTGTTGTTTCCCAGTGGAGGGATCCAAGCCACCCACCCCAAGTTTCCATCCCGCCACACTTCCACCCGACCATCAAGTATGTCCTGTTTATGGGGGTGGGAGGTGCGCTCACGAATCAGGTCAACATCCTCCTGAGTAATCTCCATGTGTATCTGCCTACGCTCCAGGTGCCTCATAAAAGCCATCAGTGCTTGCTCAAATGTAGCATTGCCCAATTAATCCCTCTCCCAAGTGAATCCATGTGATAATTCATGGATGTAAACAATAGTAGCCCCCTCCTTGATCCACCTGTCAAACTTGTTTGAGTCCAGCTTAAGTATAACAGTGACTTGCATAGAAATAGAGTAAACAATGAGTCTCCTAAGAGACTCAGTGAGGTGCCTGGTATTGCTATTAAAGATGTCATCATTACGATACTTCCATATAAGCCAAAGAACCTCCAAAGAAAAACAAGACCAAAAGATATTTGCAATTCTCCTACAACCCTTGATATAGCCTAGGATTGTAAATATAGATATTGATAATAATTAAACATAATAATTAATTCCTTTAGAAATTAGTAATAATTCATATAATTAGTAATTAATAAATACGTAAAGAATTTATAATGGATCAGAATAAGATTAAGTATTTAGTATAGTAAGACAACAAATTCTTCATAGACTAAAGAAAGGATAAAACATCTCAGATTTGATTCATGTTAAAATAGTCTCGATTCTTAATCAAGTTAGTTCAAGTCACAAGTACTTTGAAAATAGATTAATTATGGTTAAAATTGACCAAACCCTAGTAGGGGACATTACACAACTCATGATTTTGATACATATAGTTGATAAACATTGTAATTACATGTGAAATAGCAGAACAATAAGATTTTGTAATTTTCATAGCAAAAAATCAAATCTGAAACACCCAATCAAAAATATGCAAAATGTAAGAAGCATCAGGGTCACCAATATGTATAGGTTTGGTGAACTAGATCTCTAAATGCATAAATGGTATATTTTGGAAATGATTGCAAATATGAATCAATTAAAGACTGGCAAATCAGATCTGAAAATGAAAATCAAAAGTTAATGCAAGCATAAGACACATTGGGTTCACCAAAATGTAGAGGGTTTGTGTAAATGGGATCCACTAGTCTAATTATGTAAAATAGGAATCATTTACCACCCCAACTCATTAAGGAGAATGAATTTCAATAGGCCCTACTTAAGACCTATTGAAAGGGGAGTTAGACACTCTTGAAAATTTCTTTTTCGTTGAGTTGATTTGATTGGAAAATGATGTGAACTCAAGCTAATTATGGAAAATTGACAATAATCAACATAAATAAAGAGTTTCAGAACATATATGTAGACACTAAGCACATATATGGAAATGGGAAATATAGAGGAACTTGTGCCTAAAATTTGAGTTCAGAAGTGCTGGACAATGGGGCTCCATGACCTAGTCTTGAAGGTCTCAGATTTGGATATTGGAAATAGTTTCAAGACCAAAATGTCACTCAAAATATCCTCTTGAAGTTTTCTTGGAAAAGTGTCAGACACTGTTCATTGATTGCTAGTGTCCAGGGTTTTCTCGTTCTTCAAAATTTGGTTCGATTTGTCTCGGTCTATACTTTTAGGATCTATATTTCTTCTCTTCTGAAACTATCACCTACATGCAAAAGAGATAAAAACAGATGCGTTGATAGGGGTTTTTCCTAGTAAAACCTTGAGTTTGGAATTGACCCTTTAATGAAAATAGATGAAAGGAAAGCTTTGAAGTAAAATGTTGGATCCACAATATTATACCTCAAGCTTGTTGATATTGATGTTGATGAAGACAAAGATGCAATGTTATGCTCTTTGAATAAGACCCACAAATGTTGATGCAATAACATGACATGACAAGGCATAAAAGATTCAATCATGAAAACACCACTTGCATGAAAATTGCTGCAACTTGCTGCTCCATAATGCTCAAATCGAAAGGATATTTGTTCATAATACTTTCTCTAAGAATTGCTTGAATGGTAATTGATACTTTACAAATGAAACTGAATTAGGAAAAATGCTCTTATATAGGGTTGCCAAGGTATTTCATAAATTAGGCCAACCTCCAATGATCATTTTACAATCTCGAGATTGAAAATCAATTTGTTAGAATTTGTACACCGACATTTAAAAATGGGCCCAAATTGAGAGGACTATGGCACCTAGCGCCCTAGTCCACCCAAAATGGGGTGAATCAAAGGTGGAGTTAGTGTACACAAGTTGAGGATAGAGGCCCAAATCACCATACATCACATGACATTAGAGTCGGAAATAGGCTTGGAAAACAGTTAAAAGGATACACAATAAGGTATGGGCACAAAAAGGAGTGTGAAATTGTAAGGGGGCCATACTTTACGACACTACGATAATATCTTTCATGAAAAATATTTAGATTGCTTGCATTGTCAATGGATTATTAAGTGGAATAACACAAATTTAAGCCATCATCAGGTCATGTTATTGTAAGGCAATAATATTTGAATAAATTTGAAATAACCATAAAAAATGCTAAGTGTTAGGACAAATGTTGCATAGAATTGTGATTTTGTAATCCTTGGTAGGCACAAATTTGTCTTTGTATATTGTTTCAACCCAACAAACAATTTGATAATAATAAATTGCAAGACATCAATAACATTCATAAATATTTGCTTCCTTCGTACTAGGATTTCAAGGATTACAAAGAATGAATCAATTACATGTACACATTTACAAATCTTTATCAATACGTATGAAGCTCCATATCTACTAGGTACTACGTTACACTTTATTATGTATTTTCATTTAGTGTCACAAAGGGGAATCCACCTTGATCTTGTAGAACCTAAAGTGTAGAGGAGAATGGTGTGAAACTTGTCTCTCATTCATTGATCAATCTTTTAGAGTCTTTGAGTATAAGGCCTAATAAATCTTTAGAAGTCGTTGAGATACAAGTTGGAGAACCAAAGGGACAAGTGCAAAACAAAGCTTCCTATTCAAACTATCACAAACATTAGATAGAATATGCAACTAGAATTGAAACAAAGGAAACAAAACAAGTGCTACCACAAAACTTCATTACAATTATGATTTGTTTTGAATGATTTGGTATGTGGATGTTCTTTGCACAAACGTTACCTATTTCGATAACATATAATTAGAATAAAAATGAGTTAAATGTATAATATTAAATGTCAATTTATAGATTTTTAGAAAATAAGATGGATAGTAGAGATTAGATTAGAAGGCCATTGGTGGAAAATGAACAATAGGACATTCATAAGAAAAGAATGAAGGGTCATAACTGAGTTAGTTGAAAAATGAAGGGCTAAAACTGCATTTACTATGAATAGTAATTTGTTACAACTATATTTTTATCTACTAAGAATAGTAATTTGTTGCAACCATAGAAATGTGAGATACAAATGTCTTTAGTGGCACTCTTTCATTCATAGAAAAGATGGAGGCATATAGCCTTAATTAATTAACTCATAAACTTATTTAATTAGTTGGGGAGGATAAGAATAATAAATAGGAGATATTTTCCACAGCAATATTTTTCATTTATGTTTAAATTTTTTTGCCCCTTTAAAAACAAACAAACATGTGAAACAGAAAATACAAAAAATAAAAAATAAAATTCTTTATTTATTTGAAATAGAAAGATGGCATACAATACATCATATGAGCTAAATTAAGTAAATAATTTAATCATTTAGTCATTGTTATTGACAACCACTTCTAATTTATTATACTTTTCTATTGCTGTCATACAACTATTCTAACATTGAAGAATTCAGTGAGTACTGTTCATCCATTTCATACCCCGAACTCTCGTTGCAGCCGCTGATTTTAATACGTTTTCTAAGTATATATACGATATACAAGTATTTTTCCTTTTTGGAATTAGACATAAGTTTGACCAAGCTTCATGGAAAGCATGTTGCTTGCCATTTAAGGCAGGAACTGTTACATACATCTTTTAATTCTTCCCTCCGAGAAATTTTGAGGCGCTTGGAAATGGAAGCAGACTCCATTAAATCCAGTCTGTTGGAAACTAAGCAAGAGCCATCAGTAGAGGATTGTCATCGCAATTCCAGCCATCACTCTTTAATTAATGAAATTTGGTTGGAATCCAAGAAGCTCTGGTTAATTGCTGGCCCTGTAATCTTTACTTCAATATGTTTCTATTCTATGGGAGCTGTAACCCAGGCATTTGCTGGGCACCTTGGAAATATCGAACTTGCTGCAGTTACCATCAATGATGCAGTTATTGGAGGCCTGGCAATGGGAATTATGGTAAATTAGAATACAAAATCTCTACTGACTGGGTCAATAATCAAGTTGAAAAACTGTTGAAGCCATTATTTCTAATTTGGGCAATCAGCTGTTGCATCCATTGTTTCTTATGTGCTTTGCTTTCTTCTTGTAGGTGGGAATGGGCAGTGCATTGGAGACGTTATGTGGGCAGGCAGTTGGAACAGGGGACATTCAGATGCTGAGTGTGTATATGCAGCGTTCTTGGATTATTTCCATAGCCACAGCAATTGTACTTACTCCTCTTTATATATTTGCTGGGCTAATACTCAAGGCATTTGGACAATCTGAAGATATATCTCAAGTCACCCAGAAATTTTGCATTTGGATGCTTCCCCAACTCCTTGCATTTGCAATTTATTTCCCAGTCCAGAAGTTTCTTCAGGCGCAGAGCAAAGTGATGGCCATGGCATGGATCTCTGTAATAGGCTTGATCCTCCACATATTCCTCTGTTGGATATGCATAGTAAAATTGGGTTGGGGTTTAGCCGGAGCAGCAGTGAGCCTGAACATATCTTGGTGGATGATAACATTGGGGCAGTTGATATATGTAGCATGCGGTCCATGTTCAGATGCCTGGAGAGGATTGTCCATGTTAGCCTTCAAAGGTTTGGGGGCTTTTGTTAAACTTTCTATGGCTTCTGCAGTCATGCTATGGTTCGTTTCATTGCCCCTAAATCTATTTTTAATAACCCATTTCAGATATTATTAACTGTTTTATGCACCATACCTGTACTCTGGGCATTTCAACAATTAGTAGAATATTTGACATGTAAGAAGTACTCTGGTAGTGTTTAGTTTTCATAAATTATTTTATATCTTTTCCCCCAAAACTGCTGCAACCAATAACAAATTGTGAGTTGATGAATGGATGTACAGCTTAGAGAGTTGGTACTTCACAGTCCTTATTGTTTTAACGGGAAATTTGAAGAACCCAACTGTTGCAATAGACTCAATGTCAATCTGGTATGAAGTTCAATCCTCATGTAAATGCAAAAATGTTACTTATTAGGATATTTGAATCCCAGATTCTAATTAAAACATCTTGCGCTATTGTTTATGCAGTATGACAGTACTGGGATGGCAAATTATGATACCAATGGGATTCAATGCAGCCATCAGGTTTCTCCATTAGTTTTGGGCTTTAGTCTTTTATACTATTGGCTATTTATACTTAAATTTTGGGTCTATAATCTGTTATGTCTTAATCTGTTCAGTTTGAGTTTAACTTTTTTAGCAGTATTTTTCTTCTAATTTGATATATTTTTAGTTTTGATTATATAATTTTTTCAATTGTATTCTGTGATTCATTATCAGAATGAAATAACTTTTTCTTATGTATGCTTCTCAGTAAACATATGCTTCCCAGTAGAATAATTATGAGTTCGTATATGTGTTGTAGTGTGAGAGTGTCCAATGAACTTGGAGCGGGGTGCCCAAAAGCAGCAAAGTTCTCAACAGTGGTTGTGTCCTTTACTTCCATGGTCATAGGAATTCTATCCATTGGTGTTATCTACATCACCAAAGATTACTTTGCACTTCTTTTTACAGACAGTCAAGAGGTTATCAAAGCCTCTTCCAAGTTTTCAACTCTTCTGGCACTAACAATTCTCTTGTACTCCTTGCAAATAGTTTTGTCAGGTCAGTCAAATTCATTTTCTAACCATTTAACCTATTAGAAGCAAAGAAAATGAAGTTAATTAAGCCATGTTTTGTTGTATGTTTCAGGGGTGGCAGTAGGGTCAGGATGGCAAGCTTTGGTAGCATATGTGAACATAGGCTGCTATTACATTGTAGGCATGCCATTGGGTTTTGTCTTCGGATACAAACTTAATCTTGAGGGACAGGTAAATAAACCATCTTTGTAATTTACAATTCATATCTTTAATTTCACATTTCTAGCCATGACTGTAAAAATTCATAATCCATATTATACCACAACTGGTAAGCAGGGCATTTGGACTGGTATGTTGTTGGGAGTTGTAATGCAAACCCTTATTCTCACCATCATCACATATAGGACAGATTGGATAAAAGAGGTATTATAATTGTCATTACTTAATTCATGTACCATTTTTTACGACCTGCATGTTGATGTTTTTACATTACATTAATTCTTTATATCACAGGCCTCTCAAGCTGAAGATCGAATAAGAATTTGGGGAGGTTCAGGAGGACATGGAAAACAAAAGGTAGTTGAATATTTCCCTCCTCCTTTATCTTGGGAAAATACTGATTAAAACCAAATTAACGCTTTTGGTGGGGCAGGAGTAGGAGCAGGAGCAGGAGAATGGCGAACATACACCCTTTCACGTTTGAAACGTAGTTTGGTATGTCAGTTTTGTAAAACCATCACCAGAAGCAAAAGACTATATTGCATGTAGTTTTAGTAATGTTATCTCTTATGCCTGCCAAATATGCTATGTTGTCTCCATAATGTTATTTGGACAAAAATTCACAACTGCATTTAATTACACATATGGATCCATATGTATTTATAGTATTTTAATATATTAAAATTTGTAAGACTTATTATTTGTTATATGATTTTAAATAGTTTCAAAAAAATGTCATATATTTAAAAAAATATTCAAGTAGACAATGAAATATTAAAAAATAAGTGACATGGAATCATGTTGTAAAGTTAAACCATTAGATCCAATATTGAAATTAAAACGTGGTTTCAAAAAGTTGCAGACCAAACAAAATAAAAACAATAATCAAATTACTCGATCAATATAAAATGAAATTAAAAATAACTATATAATTAAGCAGCAAGGACAACACTAATATTAGGAGGGGTGGTTTGCTTGTCAAGGTTATCCCACTTGCTATCTAGAAAATCCTTGGTATCATTCATAGAACATGTCTCTCTCTCCCTCTATTTGTTTAGCTATCTCTTCCTCTCTCTCCCTCTCTCTCCTTCTCCCTCTCTCTCTCTCTCTCTCTCTCTCTCTCTCTCTCTCTCTCTCTCTCTCTCTCTCTCTCTCTCTCTCTCTCTCTCTCTCTCTCTCTCTCTCTCTCTCTCTCTCTCTCTCTCTCTCTCTCTCTCTCTCTCTCTCTACCTGCCTATATCTATTTATATAATCTCCTTCTCTATCAAGCTATCTCCATATCTCGGTCTCACTCATATACACATGCACACCCCCTATTTCTCTCTCCATGTCTCTATCTTTATTCCATTCTCCATCTTTATCTCCCCATCTCTCTATACCTCTATCTTTATTACTTGTGTCTATCATCTCCTTCCTCTCTCACTCTTGCCCCCTCTATCTATATCTCCCTATATTTCTCTTCAATCTCTATGTATATCTCATTATCTCTAGCTTTCTCTTATTTACTCTCTCTCTATCCATTTATATCCATATCTTTCTCTGCCTATATCTCCTTACCTCTCTAGCTCTTTTCCTATCCCTCTCTATCTCTTTATTCCCCCCCTCTCTCCCCCTCCCTCTACATATTGATATATCTCTCCCTCCCCCCTTCTCGCTCTACCTATCTACCTATCTACCCATCTCTCCCTTTCTCTACTTCTACTTCTCTATTTATCCTATCTCTCCCTCCCTCCTCTATCTACCCCTTCTCTATCTCTCCTTTCTCTCTCTCCCTCTCTATCTCCATTTCTCTCTCTATCACTCTATCTTTCTATATCTCTCTACCTCTTCCTCTACATCTTTCTATCTCCCCCCCTCTGTTCCTACCTCCCTATATCTCTATATATTTATCTCTCCCTTTATGTCTCTTTATTTGTATATTTATTTCCATCCCTCTCCCTCTATCTCCCCCTCTCTGCTCCTACCTCCCTATATCTCTATATATTTATCTATCCCTTTGTCTCTTTATTTGTATATTTATTTCCATCCCTCTCCCTCTATCTTCCTCTCTCTTTATTTGTATATTTATTTCCATCCCTCTCTCTCTCTCTCTCTCTCTCTCTCTCTCTCTCTCTCTCTCTCTCTCTCTCTCTCTCATTATGCTTCTACCTCCATCTCTCTTTGCCCTTATATCTATCCCTATATGTATCTTTATTTTTCTCTCTCTCCATCTCTTCCTCTCTTTATATATTTATCTCTTCCACATCTTTATCAATCTCTCCTCTCTTTATTTATTTCCCCCCTCCCTCTCTCTCTCCATGTCCATGTTCATTTTTATTTGTATTTTCTTCTCCTTCTCTCTCTCTTTGTTGGCAATGGAGATTCATTATCTTCTCGATTCAAAGGTTTTTGTTTTAGCTATATTTGGTTCTTAGTTCTTGATGAGGCATGTGGGGGTTGGGGTTCCCCTCTCACTTCTATTGCTAAGAAGGAGGGATAAATATGGAGTGCATGTGTGTATGAGTGTGTGAGAGAGATATTGAGATAAAGATAAACATGACCTCCTGGGACCATCGGCCGACACCGCTATCGTGCTGACCTACCACTGTCGTCCGAGTCTCCCATCGCTACCGTGCTTCCCACAACCGCCGCCGACCGTCCCCGTGCTCATGTCACCCGTCCTGCTGCTCCCGATGACTGCTCCGTGCCTGGCACCTACCGGTGCTCACCTTCCCGTTGTCGCCCGCCGCCTGACCTCCTCGGCTTCTGACTCCCCGCTCCCTCTCCGACAGGATTTTAACTCGGCGGGACTCGCATCCGCCACATGGCAGGCGACCACTGGACTGTGTCAAACACTCCATACTGCCACCTGCGCACATAGTAAGCCTGACACGTTAGATTTCATACAATACGAAACCAATCGCATGGTGCCACATCATCACTATCCGTACAAACAGGGAGAAGGGTGTGACTGCCATTTTGACGGGCATACAACTGTCAATTTTAAGCTCATGAAATTCTAACGTCAACACATGTCAGCAAATTTTGAAAATTTTTGGACCCCCTCTCATTTGCCTTTTTGATTTCGTAGTCCGACTTCAGGAGGGTGTATCTTGCTCATTTTTGCTCCTTTTTTGGTGCATTTTTTTTTGAAATGGGCTAGAATTTCGTGCTCTTCGTAGTGGTGGAGGAATTTTTTGATTTTTCAGAATTTGCAGATTTACATAACTGTCCCTGTCTAATCCCCGATTTTGCAACTTCAGAGGCTTCGTTTGGGGTCATACAACCTCCTTTTCAGGTGCCGTTTTTTTTGAAAGTGCTTAATTTTTTGTCTACCTTCATAATTTGCCATTAGTTTGCAGTGATTTTGAGTAGAAATTGTACTTTCAATATTTGGTCATTTTTGGCCTATTTGGTACTTGTATTTTGCTTGGATCTCAGTTTAGATCACTTGCAGTATTTGTGGGAGTCTCTTCTAGCCTATTTGAGGCAGTTGTAAGATTGAAATCAAAAGTCCACCTTGCATTGTTTTACAAGTGGCCCATTGTATTAAGGGGGGGGGGGGTTATTGATTGAGTAATTTGGGGGGTGTCTTGTGTGGTTGTGCCTCTCTCTATCTTGTATTTTTTCAATTTTGGTGCTATGGGTTCTCCTAAATTTCCACTTTTAACTCCACATAATTATGCATCATGGAAGATTAAGGCATGGAGTAAACTAATGAAAAAATGACTCATTCATTATGTAAATGGAACTATAACAACACCACCTGATCCTAAGGCTAATCCTAATGCTCAAATTGAATGGCTCACTAAGAATGCTATGGCACTTGGAACTTTGAGAAAATATGTATCAGATGACCTCATTTTTCACATTGATAAGTGTACTGCAATTAAAGAGGCTTGAGATATTTATGAGAAATTGTATGGCCAAGTTGATGAGATTAAGGGCTACAAGCTTGATAGTGAACTCACAACATTAGATCCCAAGAATTTTGATACAATCCAAGATTATGTCACAAAAGAAAATGAGCTAAGGGCAAAGCTAAAGGATTGTGAAATTGACAAAAATGATGCTCCTTCAGGGTATGCAACCTTTGTATCTAGCTTTCACACCCATAGGTTAGCTCAAGGTTCCTCTTACACTTCTCCCTCATTTGATGCATTCACAAAGATGTTGATACTTGAGCAATCTAAGTTGACGAAGATGGGGATTCTCAAATCTTCAAAGTCACAAGCTTTGGTAGCTAATAAAGGGAACCAAAGCAATCAAGGAAAAGACAAGAACCAAAAGCAATCTAAGCCTAAACAAGATGGAGCACAATCATCCTCTCCACAACAAGGTGATTCTACTTCCTCACCTAAGAGGAAATCATACAAGGACAATCATTTTTGTGCATATTGCAAGAAGTCAGGACATGATGAACAACATTGTTATAAGAAGGATATTGATGAGTTGAGGAATCTTCTTAAGAAGAAAAAAATCAACCTACCTTCTAGAATGTCTACTTTGGCTTCCAAAGAAAAGGATAAAGGAAAGTACCACTCTTTTGGGACAAATAAAGGAAAGGGACAAGCTCTTTGTGCTACTACAAGTCATGATTAAGGGAGATGACTTCTAGATTTAGGAGCTTCTCATCATATGACATCTTCGCAGTCCATGTTCTCTTCATTTGAGCCTTGCCACATGCCGTAAATTTTGATGGGCAATCATACATACATGGATGTGATTGAGAAAGGATCTATTGCCATTGGGGTGATTGAGAAAGGATCTATTGCCATTGGGGATAAATCCTTCAATGATGTGCTGTGTGTACCCCATTTGACAAACAATTTTCTTTCCATCTATCAAATCACACATGGGGAAACAAGGAAAACTGTGGAGTTCACAGCTGATTCAGTTATCATTAGAGACTTGGAGATTAGAGCTATCATTGTGACTGGGGTGGTTGATCATGCATCTCGGTTGTACTCCTTTTCACATTTTGGTCCTATTGATGAGGTTGATTCTTCTTATGTTGAGGATTCCAATTTTGAGGAGAACTTTGGGTACTTGAACTTGGGGATTCTCATATGTGACCCCATTCTTGAGCCTTGCATTTCATCTCCTCCTATTGATATCACATCACCTCTTGCACCTGATGATGCAGCTAGTGCTGTGAGAGTTGATAAATACAACACCATAGGAGCCCAAATGATCTCTCCAAGCTGGATAAACCTGTTATAAGGAGAAGCAAGGAAGCAACAGAGAAAAACATAAACACAGGAAATGCTCAAGAATATGAGAGCTCTGTATTCACAAAAATGAGTAATGGCATAATGATACAAAAGAAAGAATTCAACCTCTAATAGGTCAAAAAACTCTAAAAGGGAAAACCGTAGGCTTGCACATAATAATCAATAAAAGAATTAATTATTATGCACCTAATGTTAGCTTAAGTGTAAAAGAGATAAAGGGGAACTTAATTAATTAAATAAATATCGTTTAATTAATCAAATAAAGACCCGATTGCTCTAAAACCCCCCCTTAAGCTAGACTTAGGGAGAAGCTAAAACCTAGAACAACTACTGAAAGTAGGAAAGATGGGTACCGACAACAAGGCCTGATTAGGTACCCAAATACAAGGAAATCTCTATGAAACGGAGAAAAAGGAGAAAACCTAGTGGGAAAAAACTCCTCTCCAAAAGAGATAAAAGAAAATGCCAAAAGAAATTGTAGATGTTTAAAAATGGTCAACGCTTGTGGAGTCATACTTTAACATTTGCGCATTGCCTTATTTTAGGGTTCTTGCGTTGCATTAACATTTCTTCTATGTTGTGCACTTGGTCTTTATCATTTGCGAGCATCGAGTCCTTCTTCTACATTCCTCATTTTTCTCGCTTTCGAATTAAGTCTTGTCGATAGCAATCTTCAGTCATGATTTTGGTCGATCTTATCCTGTCGCATCATGGTGCGTGCTCTTTTATCATCATTTTGGACATCGTCAATCCTAATCGATGATAGAATTAGGGTTTTGTCCTCTTGTCAATCTTTCAATCATATTTTAGTAATCATTTGCAATTATCAACTTGTCAATCTCGTCATTTTACGATCGATTCGTCATCGATCCTTGTCCTTGTCAATCGTGTCATTTTGCGATCGATTCGTCATCGATCCTTGTCCTTGTCAATCTCTTCATTTGGCGATCGATTCGTCATCGATCCTTGTCCTTGTCAATCTTGTCATTTTGTGATTGATTTGTCATCGATCCTTGTCCTTTTCAATCATGTCAATTTGGATCGATTAGTCATTGTTCCTCGTCAATTGGCGCCTATCAATTTGATCTCCTTGTCAATCTTGGTCAATTTGTCATAATTTTTGTCAATCAATCTTGCATGTCAATCTTGTCATAATTTGTGCATAATTTGTCATTCTTGATTTGAATTTCCTTTCAAATCTCTTCATGCTAATCTTGTCCTCTCCCCAATTTGTCTATAAATTGGATGATTTTCTTCAATCAAAAGATCAATCACATTTTCGAGTAACCTTATACTGCAAATTTCATCAACAACTTGCTTTCTACTTGCATTTTGCACTTGTAGGTGAGATCCACATCAAATTTGAAGGTGAAAGAAGAACAATGGAGGAGCAATGAAGGAGATACAGGCTTTGGTTTGTATTTTATTTCATCTTCATGCCTTTATTGAATGTATTAGGATTTCATATCATTGCAATCTAGTTTTTGTGGTTGAGCTAGTTTAATATTGCTTTGATGATTTCCATTTTCCTAGTTACATTTTCTGGTGAACCTGAAGTGAAAAAGACCCCTTAACCATGTTTTGAGTGCTTTTGAGTTGTTTGCAGGTGAAAAACTCAAGAAACAGGGTGACTCAGAGCTTTCTGGACACTTTTGTGCCTCTGTTGAGGCATTCTGCGCCTGTGTTGATGGGTTCTGCGCCTGTGTAGATGGGTTCTAAGCCTGTGTTGAGGCATTCTGTGCCTATGTAGATGGGTTCTGCGCCTATGTTGAGGCATTCTGCGCCTGTGCAAGGGCAGAAACAGAGGTGAAATCAGTTGTTTTTACTTGCAAATTTATTTGTTTTCATTCTATTTCTTGCATTTTGGTTTTTATTTGGTGCTAATTCTCTGTGCAGCATCTTGGCGTTACGTGTGATGAAGACTAAAAATGCAACTACTAACGAATCTTATGCAGGACGCGGTCAAAGACTCTCATTAAAACATCTTGCTTGCGATTTTTAAAGTAGTTGCACATTTCATTTCTTAAAGGTTAATGAACACCATGCATGCTTTGTTTGTTTTTAATTTGATTGCATGTTTTAACCCTTAGAACTAGGCCTGCCTCCCGATTTTCCTGGCACTTCGCACAGGCATTGGTGAGAGGGAACGACCCAAAGTGGTGACGAGCTAAAGCCAAGCTCTTCCGAACCACTCTAAATAACTGTGGATGCAACGAAAGTTGTAGACAACGGGTGCTGGAATGGTATTGCGATGATTTATTCGCCGGATCAATACCCACCCGAACGGATGCCCTTACTAGAATCTCTTGTTTTTAGATGCCAAAATCCTTCTATTTGTTGGCTCAGGCGTTGTGATACGCGCATGCCGAAGACACCTCTCATGTACTCCTTAGTTAGAGATAGCAAGTTCTTGGGAAGTGATGCCCCTTGAACTCGAAGCTTGGTATGCTTGAGAAGTGAGTGCACTGTAAGGGGGAGCTCGTGCTACCAAGCATCTAGCTATCTGGCTGAGTGTTGTATTTTATGGTTAGAGGATTCAACAGATATTGCCCTTGCCAGCCATAGGATTTGTTGTGAATGTGCTTGATTGTCTTGAGTCAAAGTCAAACAAACATTTTTGTCTTCCGTGATTGTCAAAAGTTAAATCAAAAACAAACTTTCAAAAGTGCTCATAATCAACTTGGGTTTTCAAAATCAACAACCTTCAATTCAAAACAAAATCCAAACAAAAGTCCAAATTTGTCCAAGTATTCATCCAACATTTGAACATGGCTTGTCAAAACATTGAATGTCTTTGTTTCAAAATTCATGTCACTTTAGGCTAGGTTTTGCATAGTCCAACTTAGGTCCTAGGACATATTGTCATCTCCCTTCATTTTAGTCCATTTCATTGCAAGAGTCCTCATTTTGCACTTAGGTTCAAAATCATTTTCCCTAAGTTTGCATTTCATTGTCATATCTAAGCTAGATTTCCATTTAGGTGACATTCGTGCATTATCCATGTCATGCTAAAATTAGGTCTTGCCTAGGTTGCATTTTGCATATTCCAAGTCATTGGTCTTTGCATATCCTTATCATTGTATTGTCATCTTGTCTTGGCTTCATCTTGTCATATCATATCCTTAGATCATTTTCATGTCATATCCTAAGTCATTGTCATAATCATTGCCTTCTTGCATTTAGTCTAAAAAATTTGGTTTGTCAAACTTGAAAAATCAAAACTTTGGATGATACCCTAAGTTGTTGTTAGGGAGTCTTGACCTTGTCTAAAATTTGTCCTTTCATCAATATCATTTTTGTCAAACCTATCTTAGTATCCAAGCATATAGGTGAGACATTGTCAATTTGTCCTATTGTCATTTGGTCCTTTGTCCTTTAAGGTCTTGGCTTAATTTCAACTTCCCAAGGTTGAGTCTTTAGGTTTGCATTCCAACAAGTTTGTCCAAACCTTGAAAAACAACAAAAAAAATAGGTTGCATTACCCTTGCTTAAGATTGCATATCATTTCCAAAAAGTCTTGAAATAATAACAAAGAAATAGGTTGCACTTAGTTGCATAACATTATCAAACCATAGAAACTCAAAGGTCCAAAGCAAGGTCACATTTTCATTGCATTTAGTTGCATCTAGTTGTCATTCCAAAAATTCAAAAAGTCCAAAAACATTAAGTTGCATTGTCATCCTTTTAGGTTGCATTTGTCAATCCCATTAGTTGCATTGCATAGTGACAGGTTTGTTGAAATGAGGTCTCAACCTTCTTACGAAGCCATGTCATCACAATTGAGAAATCAATCATGTCAATCCAATCTCTACATGTCTTAGAACTTGGATCAAACTTATCATGATGATGTAAATGTCCAAATACAAAAACTAGAGGAGAAACTAGCTCAAGAAAAGGAGATTTTGGAACAAAAAGTGAAAAACATTGAGAAGAATAGATCACAAATGTCCAAAATGTTTAAAAAATTTCCAGGTCGAAATCCAAATAGTGAGCCAATTGATGTAAGATCTCTTATCAAACAATCAAACATACCAGATCTCCTCTCACAAATAGAGATGATGAAACAATTTCAAGAAAAGAGACAACAACATTATGTGCCTTCACAACAAGAACAAGAAGGTGTTTACTATCAATCATATTTTCAACCATCACAACCAATTGTTCAACATTTCCAACAGACACAACCAATTGTCCAACATATACAACCAACACAACCGATGGTCCAATTTCAACAATATGTCAACCAACTATACAATGTCCACAAATAGTTCAACCAATGGTGGAATATCAATGTCAACAACCACCACCAAACATTCAAAAACAAAGGTTGCAACACACACCAAGCCAAATTTTGAACATGTCAAACCAATTTGATCAACATCTAGTTCGAAATCAAAACATGACATCAGACCAGAACCAACTCCTTTCCAAACAAGTTCAAATTCCAGATACAACTATGTCAAAACCTCGAAAGAAAGGTGGCCTTATTGCAAGGATCTTAAGGAAATTACCAAGTGAGTTCTTTGAGGAAGATCAAGATAATACACTTATGTCTAGCAATGCCTCATCCCCCCACAAACAAATTGACTCTCCAATGGCATCTATCCCTACACCTTTAGAAGTTTCACAAGAACCTTCCATATTGTCCTCATCAAACAATACACCCAAGGATGAAATTATTCAAGGGCTATCCATAATTGATTTCCAAGATAATCCAATTCATGATGCACATCCTTGTCATGTTTCAGAAATACAAGACCCAATGCCACCATGCACTTTATTGCCATTACCTGTTTTAGAGGACCCCATTCGAAGTCCCTCTTCCTCATGTTCAAGCATTGATTCCTTGCCATAATCCATCACAAATGTTCAAAGTGCATGTCCTTCATGCCAAAAAATTGATCCCTTGTCAGAATTCCCCATGCATATCCAAAGTCCAACCCCATGTCAAGAGGATAATTTAGAGCATGAAGAAACGTGTCTTCAAAAAGATCAAGATCAAGATCCCGAAACCTTATCATCCCATCCAATTGTTGACCAGGACCCCATGTTCCCAGACACTCACGATGATTCCCCTATTCTTGTCCATCCTATCCAAAGTCCTATTGACACTCCATTCCCCGAGCAAGATCAAGATATCCCAGTCCATCCAATCCCAAACGATCCCCTTCCATCTCATGAAAAAAAAATGTCCTTTGAAATCCCATTGACATTCCACTTCCCAAGAAAGATCAAGATATCCCTTCCATCCTTTCCGATGATCCCATTAAAAGTCAAGAGAAAAGCACCTTTAAAGAGGATTCCAATGATCTTCCTCCTTGTCAAGATCAAATTATTCCTTTAAATCCTCCACAAGATCCTTTTGTTCCTCCATCTCCACGTCTTAATACTCTATATACTCTCCAAGATCGCATTTCTTTTGATGATCCCATTATTTCTCCCATTCCATCTCTTGAAGAGCCTGTCATTGAACCATGTCCACTACACAATCCTAGTCCCCCTCATGATCCTAATCCCCCTCATGATTCTAACATGTCAGTGCAAGATGTTCATGAACCCTCGACATGCATAATGGGTTCTTCCACTTTGGTCCATTCCAATCCACTTTGTGATCTCATTATTTCTGTCATGTCATGTCCACCTAATAATGGACTTGCATCTTCCTCTAAAAGCACAAAGTATCCTACATGTCAAAATATTCATAAAGGCAAAGGGGTATACATTCATGAGAAAGAACCCCTCCATATCAAAGAAGCTCTTAAAGGTCATGTCTACACAACTCACTCTCAAGACGTTGGTATCCCTCCATAAAAATCAAAACATACACCTTCCCCATCATACCTTCCATCCATCTTAGATCCTTATATTCCTTCGTCCTCTATGCAAGGTCAGCAAAGGAACACATCCTTGAGTAAATTTCATCCATCCAAAAGAACTCCACTTCATTCCTATCCATCCATGCATTCCTTTCCCCCTCCAAGCAATTTGGATGCCAAGCATAAAAGTCATAAGTCTAAAAATCCACATGTATTCAAGGATCAACATGTCCAATATAATCAACATGTCAAAACAAAGAAAAATTTGATCTACAAAGAAAAGGAAAAATCCAAAAGGTCACAAAGGCCCATTGCTCAAAAACAAAAGTTAAAATCTATATGGGTTCCTAAATCCCTTGTGCAAGAAATGCACTCCAAGGAACCACAAAAGCATGAAAAATAAAAAACCATGTGGATCCCTAAGCGGCTCCTTGAAGCACAAAATCCTAAAGAAACATCCAACTTGGCATCCAAAGTTGCTATTCCTCCATCCAACCCTCTCAAATTTGTTCCTCCATCACCTTCGTCATCCATTTTGGGCCCTTATGTCCCAAAATCCCAAGCTATTCCTACATCCAAATCTCACAATTTGAGATCCATTTTTCCTCCATCAATCCACCACCCGTCAAGGTGTGTGCCAATGTTGATCTTGCCTACATTTCCGTCCACTGAAGCCCAATTCTTCCAATACCCTATCCATTATCCAATGCATATTTTTCATCCTTCGATCCTTTTGATCCAATCCTTTACATAAATCCTTGCCTTAGTTTCATCTTATTTTCCATGTCCTTATCCTACCAATGTCTTTGAGCATACTTTTAAAGGTCATGGTCCATTTTTTTCAAGGCTACTATCCAAACAAAAAGATGTTTGAGTTCTTCTTCCATCCCCTATCATGTGTCCATCTTCTATTGAAAAAGTCAAAATACAAAAAAAAAAGTGAGAAAAAAAAGAAGAAAAAAGACAAAACAAAAAAAAGTAAAGCAAAAATAATTCGTCCACTGGTGAAAGCCTGGCAAACAAGTGCCTTGGGCAAGTACCATGATGAAAACCTGGCAAACAGGCATCATGCGTAATCTATGAATTTCTTGCATACCGTACTTGGGGACAGGTTTTATCCTATCATATCCTCTTGTCCTTCATTGTTCCATTATCCTATCGAACCCCTGTCATTACCCTTCATATCCTATTGTCCCTCATGTCCAGTTTCCCTTTCCACCTTTGATCTTGACAAGGCTGAGGATCATCATGAGCATCATGCATCTTGTTTGCAACTTTTAGTCCATCATAACTTTTGGTCTTTATCCTTTTTCTCATTATAACCTTTCATCCATATTCCCTGTCTTATTGCAACTTTTTGCCACTATCCCTTAGCCAATCCCGACCTTTAGTCCTTATCCCTTATCCATTCTTGGTCTTGCTTATCCTATCCATATCTTATCACTATCCATACACTCTTTTTCATTCCTTGATCTTGATCTGACATAAGGACGCAAAATTTAAACATGGGTTCAAAAACCTCTTGACATGTCCCTCATGCCATGTCACTGCTTTACATTGTCATATCCAGTCTCTTGCCTCATCATGCAATAGCCCTTGAAAATTGCATCCGTATTGTCTCCATGATAAAAGGCCTTTGTCTTCCCTCTATCCACCAACATTTCAGAAAACCTATTTATTCACCTGTCGTATTCCTTGCCTTGCTAGACACTGGGGGCAAAATCATAAAAATTGAAAAATGTCCTGAAATAATCAAAAAAATTGAAAAGAAATCCTGAAAACATTCAACAACATAAAAAAAACAAAATCATGTGTTCATTTTCAGCTAAAATGAAAAAATCCCTAAAAATCAAATAATGTCGTGAAAAAATCCCTAAAAATCAAATAATGTCCTGAAAAATCCCTAAAAATCATAAAATGTCATGAAAAAAATCCATAAAAAGTCAAATAAAGTCCTGAAAAAATGAACAAAAAAAAAAAAAAACTCGAAATTCCTACAAAGTGAAAAACATCAACACCCAAAAACAATTCCTTTGGCATTCTGCATTTTGTCAATAAATGGTCCCCTTTGTGCATAGACAGATCGCTGAGCATACATCCAACGACAATCAATCAAACATTGTGCTTTAATGAAATCACGCATTAACAGATGAACTGTTCGACCAAGCAAGCATTCAACCTGATCACAGTTGTCACATCAATCAAAATAGCATCAACATTACCATTGGTGCTTGTCAACATTATCATGGGTCTTATACAGGGTGTGGTATACTCGAAACCAGACTGTGTCCTGTCTTCGACGGGGTACCGCATTCCCTGAAACCAGACATCATGATCATTCTTGTTTTCCACTTTTGACAATGACGATCAGACTGTTTGTTTGACTTGGTTGAATTTCTGCGTCTTATCTTTTTACTGATTTATCTTTGGCTTCGATCATGTTCCTATGTTGCTCGATGATGTCACTGAGTGATTTAGAGTGACCGAGATGGTTCATGGTCCCTTTCCTTGTTTGCTGTTTGTGGAATGTTTGTCACAAACTGGTGCAACTGTATCATTGGGTGTCTATGATAAGTACGTTCGCTTTGTGAACGCTGCACATACCTCGACCCTTGATGTATGCACCCTAGGATGCTTCACTCATTCCTTGTGTGCGATGTGTCTGTCTTTTGCAAAAGGGGTTGCGTTCCAGCTCTGTCCTTCAATGCCATGATGCTCTGCATCCGCTTTGCTACATTAAATAAAGGTTCTCACCTACTTATGTGCATTTTTGAAAGGAAGTTTTCCTTCATCTCTAACTGCCCTCTATCTAATTTCTTCTTACTAACATTTCTTCCGTCAGTCTTGGCAATCCGTTCGAACCTATCATCTTCTATCATTCTTATCGATCAATTGGCCTCTTTTCTAGATTTTTCCGGCCAATTCCTCGAGGGGGCATGCATATGTCATTGTTATTGTCTGGGGCATTTTCATTATTGTTCTTTGAAACAACGCTTAGAATCGCATTGTCTCAAAGAGGGGCAAAATGTAGACGTTTAAAAATGGTCAACGATTGTGGAGTCATACTTTAACATTTGTGCATTGCCTTATTTTAGGGTTCTTGCGTTGCATTAACATTTCTTCTATGTTGCGCACTTGGTCTTTATCATTTGCAAGCATTGAGTCCTTCTTCTACATTCCTCATTTTTCTCACTTTCGAATTAAGTCTTGTCGATAGCAATCTTTAGTCATGATTTTGGTTGATCTTATCCTGTCGCATCATGGTGCGTGCTCATTTATCATCATTCTGGACATCGTCAATCCTAATCGATGATAGAATTAGGGTTTTGTCCTCTTGTCAATCTTTCAATCATCTTTTAGTAATCATTTGTGATTATCAACTTGTCAATCTCATCATTTTGCGATCGATTCGTCATCGATCCTTGTCCTTGTCAATCTCGTCATTTTGCGATCGATTCGTCATCGATCCTTGTCCTTGTCAATCTCGTCATTTTGCGATCGATTCGTCATCAATCCTTGTCCTTGTCAATCTTGTCATTTTGCGATCGATTTGTCATCGATCCTTGTCCTTTTCAATCATGTCAATTTGGATCGATTAGTCATTGTTCCTCGTCAATTGGTGCCTATCAATTTGATCTCCTTGTCAATCTTGGTCAATTTGTCATAATTTTTGTCAATCAATCTTGCATGTCAATCTTGTCATAGTTTGTGCATAATTTGTCATTCTTGATTTGAATTTCCTTTCAAATCTCTTCATGCTAATCTTGTCCTCTCTCCAATTTGTCTATAAATTGGATGATTTTCTTCAATCAAAAGATCAATCACATTTTCGAGTAACCTTATACTGCAAATTTCATCAACAACTTGCTTTCTACTTGCATTTTGCACTTGTAGGTGAGATCCACATCAAATTTGAAGGTGAAAGAAGAACAATGGAGGAACAATGAAGGAGATACACGCTTTGGTTTGCATTTTATTTCATCTTCATGCCTTTATTGAATGTATTAGGATTTCTTATCATTGCAATCTAGTTTTTATGGTTGAGCTAGTTTAATATTGCTTTGATGCATTCCATTTTCCTAGTTACAGAAATATGAAGGAAGGAAGGCCTCATAAAGACCCCCCAAGGACAACTTCCTTCACCCCAATCATAGAGCGCAACTGAAGATAGCGCGGCGATGCAAAAGGTTTCGTGAAGATGTCTGCAACCTACTCGGCAGTGGGAATGTAATCCAAAATGAGAGAACCATCCTGAATCAACTGGTGGATAAAATGCATGCAAAGCTCAATGTGCTTCGTCCACTGATGCTCCATCGAGTTGCGAGAAATGTGAATAGCACTCTGATTGTCACACCAAAGAATAGTGGGATTATCAGGAGGAAAACCAAACTCAGTCATCAACTGTCGAAGCCATAAGATCTCTTGAGTTGTGAGCACAACAACTCAGTACTCAACCTCTGTAGATGATAATGCATGAGTAGTCTGCTTCTTGCAAGACCATGTGATAGGACCAGAGCCAAGACAAAAAACAAAGCCATAAGTAGACTTCCAATCATTGACATCACTAGCCCAATCGGTGTCAGTGTAGCCAACAATGTGAGGTTCCTCTGATGTGTAGTGAATGACATGAGAAATAGAGCCCCGAATGTACCACAAAATATGTTTGGTAGCTTGAAATGACTCTCATGAGGATCATGGGAGAATTGAGAGACAAGGCCAACCACAAAGGAAAGGTCAGGATGAGTGTGTGTTATGTACAACAAACTGCCAACCAACAGCTTGTAAAGTGTAGAATCTACTGAAGGAGTGGGGCAAGTAGTAATCAAAACAACCCCTAATTGAAAAGGAGTGGGGGTAGGCTT
This sequence comes from Cryptomeria japonica, assembly GCF_030272615.1. NCBI lineage: Eukaryota > Viridiplantae > Streptophyta > Pinopsida > Cupressales > Cupressaceae > Cryptomeria > Cryptomeria japonica. Next base: position 628,691,636 of record NC_081408.1, on the reverse strand, counting down.
GCAATCAAGCATGCCAAAGCGTTGAAGCATGTACAGAGCATATTTCTGCTGGTAAATAGAGATCGCATCAGAAGACTGAATCACCTGAAGACCAAGAAAATAGTGCAAAAGACCGAGATCTGTCATCTCAAACTGTTCCATCAAAGCTCATTGAACATGTTGAATCATAGAGGATGAGATACTTGTGATGAGGAGATCATCAACATATAGCACAGGAATCAGGATCTCACCCTCAAGATGCTGAATGTACACTGTGTGATCGAAATGACAACGTGTGAAACCAGTGGAGAGCAAGAAAGAGTCCATCTTCTCATACCAAGCCTGAGGGGCCTATTTGAGACCATACAATGAACGCCGAAGTCTGCAAACCAAAGAAATGTCCTAAACAAATCCTTGAGGTGAATCCATATAGATTTCCTCCTGTATGTCTCCATGCAAGAAAACAATCTTCACATCCATCTGAAAAATGGGCCATCCCCTAGAAGTTGCAAGGGATAGTACAAAGCAAATAGAGTTCATCTTGGCGATAGGGGCAAATGTCTCAGTGTAATCAATACCCTCAACGTGCGAGAAACCCTTCGCAACAAGACATGCTTTGTACTTATCAATCGAACCATCAACAACATACTTGGTGTGATACAACCATCGGCACCGAACCATCTTTCTGCCCTTAGGAAGAGGACAAAGATCCCAAGTATTATTCTTCATCAAAGAAGAATACTCCTCCTCCATAGCACAATCCCACTCAGGGTGTCTAGTTGCCTTTGAAAACTTCCGAGGATCATCTGAAATGGCATGACTCAAAAGACTAGAACCCACAGTATGAGAACGGGTGCGACGAGTATCTAAAGGATCACCAACCATAGATCCTGCCGCCTCAACAGTAAAACGAGCCCACTTGGTCATTTGAGGTGGAGCATGTGGAGGTGGGAATGGTGGATCATAATCAACATCATCAAAATCATCCTCAAAATGATCCTGAAGAGATGCAGTGGGAGGAGTAGGAAGGGGGGTAGACATTGGAGACAAGGTATCCACTGTGGGAAGGTGCTTATCAAACTGAACATCCCGTCGAAACAGAACCTCTCTGGAATCAGGATCAAACAACTTGTACGCCTTAACATCCTCACAGTAGCCAACAAAAATGAGGGGTCAGCTCTTCCGCTCCATTGCTCTCCTCTGAGCATCAAGAATAAATGCCCATGCCTCACTGCCAAATACTCGAAAAAAGGAAACATCAGGCTTGTCATGAGACCAAGCCTCGTTAGGATTCATATGTCGAACTGCCTTGTGAGGCATCCAATTCTGAATGTAGTTGGCACAATTGACTGCCTCAGCCCAAAAAGACGAATCCATGGACCTGGACTGAATCATACAATTCACCATCTCTCGTAAAGTCCTGTTCTTTCTCTCAACGACACCATTCTGCTGAGGGGTATAGGGAACAGTAAACTGATGCTGTAAACCATGCTCAGTGCAAAAATATTTGAAAGCCTGATTCACATACTCCCCCCCATTATCTATACGTATCTGTCGAATAGAACAACCAAACTGCTTCTCTACAAATGTCTTGAAGATTCGAAATGAATCAAACACATCAGACTTGTACTTAAGAAAGTACACCCATGTGCATTTGGAGAAGTCATCAATAAAAGTGAGTACATACTTGGCTCCAGAAAAAGAAGGAGTAGGGAATGACATGAGGTCACTGTGAATCAACTCCAAAGGTGCCTAAGCATGAGGGGCTCTTCCCTTTGGAAAGGGATCCTATGATGCTTGCCAAGCACACAACCATGACAAACACCATCAGTGCAGGAAATCTGTGGGAGCCCAAGAACAAGTGCTTGTGTACTCATCTGTTGAAGATATCTATAATTGACATGGCCCAAGTGCTCATGCCAAAGCTTACTCACTGAATCTTCATGTGCTATAAGAGATGAACCTGTAACCGCAGAGGGGTAAAATCCATCAAATCTGTAAAGATGAGATGCAGTATCAACACTCCTAGTAGCCACAACCAAATCAGAGTCATGGAGGTCCTGAATAACCACATCATGTGGTGAGAACTCAACTATCTTACCATAGACAGAATGCCAAATCTGATAAATGGACAAGAGGTTCATCGAGATGTCAGGTACAACCAGAACATCCTGCAGAGTACCCCCATCCAAAGAGACCGAACTTGAACCCAAGACTGAAAGATGAACAGAGTCACTCACTACAATCTGTGAAGTACCACAAGAGGCAAAAGAAGTAACCAACTACCGAGTGTGAGTCATATGGTGAGAAGCATCAGAATCTAAAATCCAAGTGGACCCATAGGTTGAAGCTCGAGCAGTGAGAGCATGACCTTTCCCTATGGAAGGAGAAGATGCCTAAGGTGAGGAGATGTGATGTTGCTGCATGGCTTCCTCTAAAGCCTCTAATTGTTTCCAATACTTGGAAACTGGATGTCCTTCCTTGCCACAAAAACTGCAAGTATCTCCTGATTTCTTCTTAGTGTTGGAGGAAGACTCACCAGACTGTGAAGATTTCCCTTGTTTCAGATTAAATGGTGGTTTGGAATTAGACTTAGGAGGTGGCTTGGAGGAATGCTCACTGCCTGTAGAATTCTTCTTCGGCTTCGGTTTCTGGTTTTGCTTCTCCTTAGATGACTAAGCAACCAATGCTTTGTTCTTGGACCCTGAGAACATGTCCAGTTGAGAAAGGTGAGACTGCTCATGAGACAAATGCTCACAAAATACATCAAAGGTAAGCATGGTAAAACGAGCACCTAAGCCATCCATGGTGGAGTAGAAAGCAGAGGCAAAAAACTGAAAAGGACCCCGAAGCTTCGAAAGGATCAAGTGAATGCACTCTGGGTCTGTCTTGATCTTTCCACACCCCTGAAGAACAGATCTGGTAGTCTTGAATTTGTTCAAAAATCCTCAATGGTGGGAAAGGAATCAGGTAACAAGGAAACCAACTCTGCCTCAATCTGTAATGCCTGGATCTCATTAACTCTCTCGAAGAGAGTCTCAAACTTCAACCACATAGCTCGAGGAGTGAGCGAAGCATCAAGGTGAAACAGAAGACTGTCGGAAACATGTAATGAGAGCAAACCCATTGCCTCATCCATCTTGTTTATGTGCTGAAGAATCTCAAAAGGATGCTCATCCAAACAAGACCACAACCCTCATGCCTTGAGAAGCCTCATGATGTGAGGCTTCCAGGTGTGATAGTTATGTGATGTCAACAACTCAATTGAAGAGTCTGCCATGACACTTTGCACCTATACCTGCTTGTGCTTTTATTTTTTTATGTGATCTTTCAGAATAGACAAAAGATGCAGAAGGGTTTGTTTGTTTTGAGAGTTTTGGCGTTCTATATTTCTGATATAAATGATAGAAAGCGAGAAAAAAACACCCCCCACAAGAGATAAACCCAAACCCTAGTACATACTGGTGAGAATGAAGCAGTGCATGAGTAAAAAAAACTTCAAACTGAAATATCATGTACTTGATGAAATATCTAATAAGAAAGATCATATATCTGAATAGAGCATGCTGAGAGCTTTCCAGCGTCTATCCGTTTTCGAAAAACGAAGTTCGTTTGCACATTCTACGGCCCCGGAACTGCAGAAAAAAGACCCCACTTTGACTGGAAAAAAGTACAGTCAAACAACAAAATTGGAAAAAAATACCAATACCATGAGGTCCGACTCGGAACCAGCTTTCTGACGCCTATTCGTTTTCGAAAAAACGGCTCCGTATGCTCAAGATATCAAGAAAAAACCAACCCCCCTACAAAGGCAAGAGAGAGGCTGTCTGGTGGCAGGGCCGGGTTGAGGTGGCCCGAGGGTGGCGCTCCGATGGTGGAGTGGGCAGCGCTCCGATGACGGGTGGGGTGGAGGCCGACGGCGGCTGGAGGCCGGCGGGGTCGGGAAGCGGTCGACGGGGTTTTGGAGGCCGGCGGGGGTTTGGAGGCCGGTGGTTGGCGGGGCCCACTTTGTTAGGGCCGGCGGCTGGCAGGGCCTGCAGCAGGCCAGGGGGCCCACGGTACCCTGCGTACCATGGGTTAAACCCCAAATTATTTTATTTATTTTTTAAAAACTTTTCCAAATGTTTTTTGAATGATTTTTTTTGTTTTAAAAAACAAAAACAAAATTTGGCCTGCATGCCATAAAAAGGCAAATTTTTATTATAAAATTTTCCCGAATTGCGTGCTAGGGCCGTATGACCTGGTACAGAACAAAAAAAAAATCCCCCACAGGCTCAGGTGTCGAAAGTGATCAAGCTTTATATGACCACAGGGGTTTTTGGGCCTTCTGAGCACGATGGTGAGGTTAGTTTAGGCCCAAAGTGCTAAGAAAAAGGCCTATCCCTAGGTGCACAAAAAAAACTACTGAAACCCCACATCTGCTTCCAATGCAAAAAAAACTCAAAACAAGAACAAGTAGCTGCATATCTGAAGCTCTGATACCATGTGAGAGTTGATAAATACAACACCACAGGAGCCCAAATGATCTCTGCAAGCTGAATAAACCTGTTACAAGGAGAAGCAAGGAAGCAATAGAGAAAAACATAAACACAGGAAATGCTCAAGAATATGAGAGCTTTGTATTCACAAAAATGTGTAATGGCATAATGATACAAAAGAAATAATTCAACCTATAATAAGTCAAAAAATTGTAAAAGAGAAAACCCTAGGCTTGCACATAATAATTAATAAAAGAATTAATTATTATGCTCCTAATGTTAGCTTAAGTGTAAAAGAGATAAAGGGAAGCTTAATTAATTAAACAAATGTCATTTGATTAATCAAGTAAAGACCCGATTACTCTAACAAGTGCGACAATTTTGCCTTCTTGTGATTCAATGTAGCAGGATATTCCTTGTCTTCCAACTTCAATTGATTGGGATGCCTACTTGACAGACATTCCAGGTTTGTTTGTGGAGTCCTACATTGCAGATTTGGGAGACATCATTGATGACATTCATCTTCTCTTTGATTAAGATGATCCTTCTTTGATTGTTGCGAGGGAACACTCTGACCCTCTTGTGCATTCTCTACATGGTCATTATTTCAAGGTTGACATGATTGTGGATACTTTTGTACAACAGTTGGAGGAGGTCTCTTTATGTTTAGAGGAGACATGTGAGTCTTTGAGACTTTCTCTACATTCTTCTCCACTAGATCTTGGAGTGCCCTTTTCAACAGTGTGGAGCAGTTCACCACCTTTGGAAGGGGTAACTTTCAACATCGACATGGGGACACTTGAGAAGTTTTCAGAGATTCCATTCATCATGAGTTTTTTTCCTACATCTTCCCTTCATGATTGGGGAGACTTCATGGATACACCTTTGGTTTTGTTTCTTCCTAAGGGGAGGAACGTTGTTCGATGTTCGTGGAGCAGTTTCTTCAGTCATCTTCGAGCTTCTACCATTGGTGCAGATTCTACATTGCGGGGGGGCTACCTAGTCTCTCTTCTTCTTCTCTCATATGGGGGGGAATTTTTACTCACATGGGGTTTTGTCCTCATACTTCTTTGAGAGTTCCTTTGTATATAGTTTTCATCTCTCTTTTGGGGGAGGGTTTTTCCCATTGGGTTTTTCTCTCTTTCCCTGCTTTATGAGAGATTGCATTGGTTTGCATGCATTTGCATTTGTACATGGGTACCTAACATGGCGTAATAGTCGGGACCCATCTTGCTTTGCTTAGTTGCATTGTTGACTTAAGTGCATTCCCCTAAGTTGCACTTTAGGGGGGGGGGGTGTTGGTGTAATTATTTATTCATGTTGGATATTATTACACCTTACTTATGTTTACTTAGGTACATGCATATCATAGTAGTTTGGGTATGAGACACTTGGGTGTTTGTGTCACATTGGGATAGTGTGTGTAGGAGATTTTCCACCTTTTGTGGTCTTATCTTGTTGTTACATTCCACATTCGGTGGGTGATCCACCTCATGTGGAATATTATATTGTTTCTCCTACCTACCACACCTATTTCCTAGTACCCTTGTTTCTCATTGAGCCACATGTCATAATTATATGCTCACATATCCATATAGCCTTGCCTATATAAGCAATCTCATATTCATTGTATGTAATTAATTGATTGATTGATTGGTTGATGATCCAATTGATCAATATTTTCATCTTGATAGAATACAGTTTATTGCTATCATCTATTTTGTGTCTCTATTGTACTTTTCATTGAGCTCTTGATCTTGGCAAAATCTCACACTCTGAATCACCTTTCAAACGCCTATATAAAATCAAAATTTTGATTAGAGACATAAAAATTATGCCCATTTATTGAAGATGGCTTTTAGGTAACAAATATCCACTTTGGAATTATGCTTACCTGTTTTGTCAAAATAGATATTTGCGATAAAAGGATATATGTTTTTTTACATAATTTTTTTCCCTCCATTTTTCATCGTGAAAGCTTTGGAAGGAGGATTGGAAGTGTCAAGCCTAAAAGTTGAATTGTTGAAACATGTTTAGTGGTTTCATCCTCTTTTCAAGACTTCGTCTTTTGTGCTGACAACTTTTTTTATTTAAATTTGATGAAATAAAAAGGGTTTATTCAAGAAATTGTTAGCATTTAAGATATGCTTCATTTGAAATTTAATAAATAATTATTATTGATTTTCTACATGCATTATGTTTGAAGTCTTGATTGATAGATTGATTGAAATACACCAATAGCTTTCAAATTATTTCCTTTTTCAAATAGGAAAGATGCATCAGAGTATTTCCATTTGAAATTCATATAAGAGGTTTGATATTGAGGTTCTTATAGTGAAGTGGTCCATATGCATTTTGTAGTCATATAAAAGCCTTTGCCCTGGTACTCAAATATCACTCTAGAATAAAATAGCATATTTATTATTGCATTAAGAAAGGAAGATAAAATTACATTAAGGAACTTATTACACCTATCACCACTACAAAAGACTATTCCATGCTTAGTTGACCACATAATTATGTCTAATAATTTCCCAACTTGATAAGTTTATCAGTCACATATCTCTTGGAATGTACAAGTACACAACCATTTATAGTTTCTCACAAGAGATGTAATGCTACATTTATTAAGGTGAACACATATGATAATTATTGCATCACCTTATGTTAAGGCTATTAATATCAACTTGCATTTACACCAACTTCATATTCATTGTGATAAAATAAAGCCAATTTTCATTATTACCCACTTTCATATCCGGGTAAGTGCAAGAAGTTGTGTCCACTTAATGTGGAAGTTTTGGACTTAGTTAAAAAGTCGAAATCGAGAGGAAAGAATAGGAGACGAATCGGGATCCCGTTGGCTCTCGGCATCCTGAGCCTAAAATCAAACGGGATCCCGAGCCTAGAGCTCCAAACGGGATCCCGTATTGAAAACGAAACGGGATCCCGTGTTGAAATGAAACGAGATCCCGTTTCATTTCAACACGAGATCCTGTTTCGAATATATAATTTTTTTTTTTTAACATAATGCGGTTCATTTTTATCATACAGGATCCCGATTCAAGGTGTGGAGCCCTCACAGGAATTGCCAGCAACTCGCCTTCTAGTCTTCCAGGTATGCCCAACACCCATTTTTATTCAATAATTCATGTTTAGATTAATTTTTTAGTTGAAAAATTAGATTTTTAGTTTAAAAATTATTTTTTTTATTAATAATTTTTAGTTTTAAATTTATTTTTTTTGTTAGAAAAAAATGTGTTTTAGTTCAATAATTTTATTTTAATTAGAAAAGTATGTTTTTATTTTAAAAATTAGTTAAATTTAGTTTGAATTTTTTTTATGAATTGATTAGATTAGGATTTTTTTTAAACGAAATGAAAACCCCCAAAAAAATCAAAACCAAAACATTTAGTTTACAAGATCAAAACAAAAACAAAAATGAAAACCAAAACCAAAAAATTACAACAAAAATGAAACTATTTAAAACATCTTTAAATTGTATACAACTTACCCCCTATAACCACATAGGATCACATCACATCCAACCCCTTACGACCACATAGGACCCCATAGGATCAGCCATAGTGTCCAAAGGGGTCATGTATGTGGTCTTAAGGGGTCATGCATGCACATTCTAATGTACATGTGTGACCCCTTAGGACACTATGCACGATCCCATGGGGTCGCACATGTACATTGTAGTACACATGCATGTATCCCCTTAAGCCATCTCCTATTTTGAAATTCATTCCCCTTTTAAGCCACATTTGTCCTATAATTTAGTTTGAGCCATGTCTATATTATACCTTGAGTTACAATGCGTGTATGTGTGTGAGGAGCCTTTACTAGGACCACATTCTATTCTAATGGGTCATAATCTGGTCCTAAGGGGTCACACATGTGTGACCCCTTAGGACCACATATGACCCCTTTTACCATCCTAGTAGTTGGGGTATATTGCACACACTAATTATATGATGTTTAAAGGGCTCATATGTGGTCCTAAGGGGTCACACATGCGTTAGAACACATGCATGACCCCTTACAACACAATGTGGTCCTAAAGGCCTGTCACACACATGCCACTTTTTTAACATTTATGTACACATGTACCCCTTATGACCCAATTTGACCACATAAGATCTCCTATATTGTGTACATACGTCCATCCCCTTAAGTCAGGTGTCTTAAGTACATGAAATTAACTAATTAACTAATTATGACTATACCCCTCTTAAAATATACTATTACAATCAATACCCGTTTTAATGTATACTAGGACCTATTAACTATATTTAAAGTAAATCTTCTTATAAAATGATCCCCTTAACTATATGTATACTAGGACCTATAAACTATATGTATACTAGAACATTTTAAAATGTATACTAGGACCTATTAACTATATGTATATACTAGGACCTTATAAAATGATCCCCTTAAGCCACATGTGTGTCCTATATTTAAAGTAAATCTTCTTTCCTTTACTTGCCACTTACATCCTATAATCTAGGCAGATGGTATTAAGCCACATACATCCTAATTAGGCCTATCATCTTAAGCCACATACATCCTAATTAGCCCAATCCGTTTAAGTCATGTGTCTTAAATGATTAATTACAAAATTTGTAGATGCTAAATTTGAAATTCCTATTCTAAACTTACATGAAATTAACTAATTACAACCATACGGGCCTCTTAAATAGCATGTAATAGGTCCTATTAACTATATATTCAATTTATTAAACTTAATTATGATCAAGTGTAATTTAATTTCGACCATGTCCCCTTAAGACACATGTAATTAGGAAATGTTGCACGTACATCCTATAATTTCTAGGCTTGTCCCCTTAAGCCACATACATCCTATAATTTGTAGATGCTAAATTTGAAATTCCTATTCTAAGTACATTAAATCAACTATTTACAACCATACGGGCCTCTTAACATAATATTACGACAATTCCCCTTTTAACATACTAGGACCTATTAACTATATATATTATTAAATGCCATATATATTAAATAGCATGAAATAGGTCCTATTAACTATATATTCAATTTATTAAACTTAATTATGATCAAATGTAATTTAATTTCGACCATGTCCACTTAAGACATGTTTAATTAGGAAATGCACGTACATCCTATAATTTAGGCTTGTCCCCTTAAGCCACATACATCCTATAATTTGTAGATGCTAAATTTGAAATTCCTATTCTAAGTAGATTAAATTAACTATATTTACAACCATACGGGCCTCTTAACATACTATTACGATAATTCCCTTTTTGACATACTAGGACCTATTAACTATATATATTATTAAATGCCATATATATTAAATAGCATGAAATAGGTCCTATTAACTATATATTCAATTTATTAAACTTAATTATGATCAAATGTAATTTAATTTCGACCATGTCCCCTTAAGACACATGTAATTAGGAAATGCACGTACATCCTATAATTTAACCTTGTCCCCTTAAGCCACATACATCCTATAGTTTGTAGATGCTGAATTTAAAATTCCTATTCTAAGTACATTAAATCAACTATATTTACAACCATACGGGCCTCTTAATATACTATTACGACAATTCCCCTATTAACATACATTCAATCTATCCCCTTAAGCCAATCCCCTTAAGCCAATCTATTAACATACATCCTAATTAAGCCTACCCCTTAAGCCAATTGTCCTAGTTAGGACAATCCCTTTAAGTCGTGTGTCTTAAATGATTAATTACAAAATTTAATTACGACCTATTTAGGCCTATCCCCTTAAGCCAAAATTATCCTATTTCTAGTTTGATCCCCTTAAGCCACGTGTCCTAACTGTAGGCCAATCCCCTTAAGTCATGTGTGTCACTTGATGATTAATTATAAACATTTTCATGTAGATGTTAAATTTTAAATTCTTATGTACATGATCATATATATTATATGTAAAATCGTGCATGTTCTTGATTTCATATGTACACATGTAATTTTTTTATCATTTATCTGTTTGTAAAGTTTTTATATATATATATATATATATATATATATATATATATATATATATATATATATATATATATATATATATATATATATATATGTTTACAATGTATATATATATATATATATATATGTATATATATATATATGTATATATATATATATATATATATATATATATATATATATATATATATATATATGTAGATTGTACATGTTTTAAAATTATTTGTAATTTAAATTCATGTTTTAGTTTCAAAAGTTAGATTTTAAATTCTTATTTGACTTTTAATTAAATGTATCATGTGTACATGTGTATATATATATGCAGAGCTCAGATTACATACACATCATCACATGGATTTGTTTGATATAGAAGATTTGCTTAATGAAACAGGGCCTGAGCAACCCCCCCCCAGACGACCCTGCCCATGGTGCACCACCTCCACCCCCACCTCCTCCCCCACCTCCACCCCCACCCCCACCCCCTCCTCCATCCCCACCCCCACCCGATCATCATCCTCCACCTCCTGATTCTGCTGAGGGTCTCTTTCGAGCCATTATTGATGAGAATGTTGTTTTCATACAGGGAAAAGTTAATGAGATCGTTAGAGCACCACATATATCCCCACACATGCACCGTTTTGCATCGAACGTTATTGATGCAGTTAGGTCTATAGATGCAGAGCTCGATTCACATCGAGCATGGAGAGAGGAGAGACGATGGTTTTATTCAGATGGCCTCTCCTATAAGGATATTTTGAACCTAAGAATAGACAAAGCTCACCTTGTTCCATATTTTTCAAACCCCATCACAGGTGAACCCATTCCACCAAACAAATCCCGCATATCCATGGGGTGGTGTACACATTGAGGCATGGCCGATAATTTTTGGGATCGATGGCAGATGATATTTGATACTCCACCACATGCCAACTTAGAGTGCCCTTTATACTTCTTGAGAAAATTATATGTAGAGTTTGTTTTGGGTTTAAAGCCCAATTATTTTGATATAAGAGCATTCCAGGGTGTTGGTGGTGGCATGCCACAGGATAGGTTGGGGGCACGTATTGACCCCAATAGACCTGCCTGTCACCAGGCCATTGTGGCTCCTATGCCTGTTATACCTATGACTATTCATTAACGTTCTGTTATCTCCACATTGGACTCATTGACCACACTCACTGGTAGCCTTAGTCATCAGACGACCGATTTGTTGGATCATGGTGACATTGACATTGGTGAGGATGATGTTGACATGAGTAGAGCCATTCCACATACATCGACACCTCATTTTTGTACGAGTTGCCATCGACTATGCTATGGGTCTTGTCATGGTCCAGACCTTGCTTTAAGTTCACATCGTGGTCCATCCTCTTCAGCTGCACGGGGAGCATCCACTGATCATGATAATATTGGTTCATATTGCAATTTTCTTTGTGCCGATGATCATCCCATAGATCATGATTTACGTGGTAAACAGGTATGGGGAGATCCAGTACATACATGTACAGTTTGCAGTTATATATATATATATATATTTAAATTTACATAATTTATATAGATCTCTCTATCTATATGTCTTCACTATTTACACATTTACATGTGTCCAGCCAATGTTTGGGGCCACTACGACACTGACTTCCACGTCGGATTACCCATCTGCCACTGTGGTGAGTGCAACTCCTCTAGCATCGATTGTTGCGGATGAGTAGAGAGATTCGGTACGTTGACACTCTATCTTAATTTATATATATATTTAGAGATTTAAATAATTTTGTTCTTCAAACTTACATTCAATATTTTAAATAAATAAATAAACATCATGTACATTTGATTTAATATCTAGATTTAATTAATTTTGTTGTACAGGTGGACACGACCATCAAGATGAGTTTACATCCAGATGGGCCATATGATCATCCTGATCCTCTTGATAGTTTTCTACAGACATCGTCATCATTTCAAGTATTTAATGTTGATTTTAATTTAAAAAAAATGATACAAGTTTCAGAATCATATTTTATTTAAAAATTAAATTAATTGATACATATAATTGACACGTGCAACTCTTTTTTAAATACCTTGTAGGATCTTGTTGATAGTGGCTCAGTTTTTTTTGACGTCGCCCCGGATATTGTCATGCCTAGAGGAGATGATCTGAGTCAGGTATGTATGCGTATGAACATTAAATTATCTCTAGTTCAAAATGAACATTTTAAATATAAATTAGATCTATATTTCTATTTTAAATCATCAATTGATCTTGATCTATATGTGTGTGTGTGTGTGTGTGTGTGTGTGTGTGTGTGTGTGTGTGTGTGTGTGTGTGTGTGTGTGTGTGTGTGTGTGTGTGTGTTCATGTACTGTATATAGCATGAGATACCTATGCCATCAACTGCCCCTATAGCACCTAGAGATGCAGAGCCCTCAGTAGAGTCTATCTTACACGTATGTGCTACTGAACTTATAATTGAAAATTTTAAATTGTTTTTAAATATATATATATATATATATAAACATTTTTGTCTTGCAGAGTGGATCTTCTCCTCTTCGTTCGCATGGCTTGAAGAGGAATCTAGATCATATTTAGGGCTTACAACTGTCTTCATTTTAGGGGCTAGATTTGTTACATGTTTCATGCAGTTTACTGACATTTGATCATTCCATCCCATGGGACTTGTTTATTTTATGCACTTTGATTATATATTTCATTTTGAGCATGGTCTTGATACATACATGTGTACACACTGGGACTTGTTTATTTTGCGCGCACACATGGACTTGTTTATTTTGCACGTACACTTTGATTATATTTCATGTTGACCACATGTGGACTTTTTGATCATCACACATCTAGACTTGATATACATATATGCAGTGCTTGTACATGTGATATATATATATATATATATATATATATGTTTTACGTTGGAGTGTTCACTTCTCTAGTACACAAACATACATGTGTTTCATGAATATTATATTTATACATATATTTATTTATTTATAATCATCTTGAGCTATATGTAAATTTCATTTATTTTTAATCTAAATCTATATATGTATGTGTATGTGTACTTACATGATACTAAAACTAAATAAATAGATTAAAAATAAATGAAGCAAGTGCAATTGAACACATATATGTAGTATGAGCAATTGATATTTATAAAAGTTTAATCCAGGTGCATCTCTTGAATATATAATAATTTAGAGCTTCATCCACATCTCAAAATAGCAAGTGCAATTGAACACATATACACTAGAAATAGGACATGTGCCTTAAAAGAGGATCATTTGAAGTATAACTTTAAAGCAAGTATAATCATTTCAAAAGACATACATAATTTTAAAACAAGTATACATACCTCTATATATTAAATACTTATTCCATTACATGTAACACAATTGTGTAAGAGCTCTCAATAAGGGGATGGACCTATATATATCAAACAATAATATTTAAATCATCTATATGATCAAATGGTATGTAATAAAAATAAATTATACATGTACACAATATATACATACATACATTTAACATGTCTACATACCTCTTTATTTAAATACTTATTCCATTGTACCATCTGCATCCTCTCTTTTTTCCAAAGCATCTATAATTGTCTCGCGATCTTCCATAGAAATTGTCCACAAATTTTTATTACTAGGTCTGACGCGATATCTCACTAGTTGTATATTTGTTGCAACAATCAAATGTGAGTAGTGTATTATCTTCTTATGCGTTTCATAATCTTCAAAAGCAGGCAAACCATTCTTCCTTGTCAAATATTTCCTTAGCCAAGTTCCAACAACTACCACTAAACCAGTCGGATAATGAAAACCATCGTCATCTTCTTGAGGATTAACTAGTTTGTGTTTAGTCTCAACACATCGAGCCAACCAATATTTTGTTTCCTCTTCATTGTCCTCAGGTGCAACAACGACATACACATGTCCTAGACAAACAAAAAGTTAATAAATGATCACAATATAGAATTAAAAAAATGCTATTTTTAATTTACACCAAATATAAAAAAGTTTGAAACTAATTTTATTAAATGGCCAACAAAATAATAAAAAATGATTACCTTTCTGTACAAGGTCTGAAACACGATCATAATCATCTGATGCAAATAGTTCATCATTATCTTCAATTGTGTTAATCTGATCTTGTGCTTGAGTAGGAGTCAACGATCTTTGATTCCAATCTTCAACCCATTCAGTATTCTCACATACATCAGAATCACCTGAAATACAAAATTGACAAAAACATGCAAGTTCCCTTATCCATATAGTCCATGTGCTTGCATTTGAACTCTTAAATGAATGCCATTTCGCTGATCCGCTAATTGTCTCACAATCAAGTTTCGGCACAATGTTTTCCTCTTCAACTAACCAAAAGAATCGTTGAATTGTAGAGTTCACACTTGATCCAGTAGATAAGGTTGTGTTGCACCAATCTACAATTGCACGCACATCTTTAAATTTTACATTATCTTCAAATTTTAATTGCTCTCTAGCAAGAATTCTTTTAACACATGCACCAGCTCCATCATGTTCTCCTTTGCCATATCCAGCTTAAAAAAAACTCCATATATGTTGGATATTGTATTCCTTGTGAGCCTTGCTTAACCAATAAAACATTCGAGCATTCTTGAATTGTCCAGTACAATTATCTGACCATATAAGATGCTCTGTCATCTGGATTCCTCTTTCTCTTATATTTCTATAGAATATGGTGAAACAATATTGAACAAACTCTGACGAGTACATCCTATTATCACTCACATAGAAATGATACTCCCTTAGGATTTTTCTATCATCCTCTGTGCTATCATCTGTGTGTCTATAAACAATATGAACAAAAATAGCAACTTGAGTGGAATTGTAATATTGAGATTGAATTTTCTCTTGTGGCTTAAGAGTATAGTTTTCTGCAAAGTCCAACAATGATAGTATATTTCCAACTAGAAATGTATTTCTATATGTGCGAAATTGAGAATCAAGCCATCTAGCATGTTGAGAGTGTGTCACATATTTTGGTACAATCTTACTTTTAAATTCTGACATGAATACATGTACACTAACCTTCTCTATGATTAAATCGACACGCTTTCCTGTTTTCCCATCCTTTAAGGGATACTCAACATTCTTAAATCTTCTAACATCCACTAGTTGTTGTCCAAAATCAGTTTCACTATTCTCATGCATACATTCTACTAGTGATGGAAAATTGCCACAACTAGAACATTGTGCAGAAATACATGAATGTAAATAAAATAATTGTCCACTAGTTCTTTGACAAAATAAACTTGCTACAAATTCTTTGATTGATTCAGGTGGCATATCAATACCACATTCTTGGATAAGCATGTTACTATGCAAAACACATCGTATGTATCGAAAAACATCATAATAGTAATGAAATTGCATGTGCGTTTTACAACAACAAGAGACTCTTTGCTTGTTAAATTTCACATACCAGGGCTTGCATTTTTCAAATGATCTTTGACTTATAGTGATATTTCCAAAAATTTTCTATAAAATTCAGTTTGAGTTGTCTTATAGGTGTTTTGGATGAGGGTCACGAATTTTACACTCCACTCTCAACTTTAGAACATCTCTAGCATTAGATGATACCCTTGTATTATCATGCCAAAACTTTTCAACCAAAGATTTCACTTCAATATTCAATTTCATATCTGACCTGCAAAGTCTACCACTAAAACTGCAACTTTGGTTGATTGGATCACTTTCAATACTTTCTCTTCTTTTAGCCGCTCTAACCAATGTTTTAGGTTGCATCTTTAAAATTCCACTAATGTTGCTTACCATCCTTTTATTCAAGGTTGCTTTATTCACTATGGTAGTTGTTATAGCTTGTTGCGCCGCATTCTTATCTTTATATCGACTAGTTGTACCAATAGATTCAATGGCACTTGCAACAGTAGACATAACATGCTTAACAGATTCATCTTTTTTTGATGCTTTCATATAGATGCCTATTTTTTCCATCACTTTTCTCATTTTCCATATTCTCATCAATTGCATCATAAGTTGACATTGAATTGCAAGTTTTTTTCGATAAAAAATTCTTTGTATATTCTATTGGCATATGTTCTTATCTGTCTCCAAGAAATCTTACCAGGAAGATTATCCAAAACATTTTTTTCAATTTTTATAAAAAAGTTTCCCCGATCTTCAACAATTGGAGGATTTTCATTTTCACCATGTTCAAAAGGATTTTCAGTTTCAACATTGAAAAGAATTTCATCTCTACCAACATGAAGGTTTTCATTTTCATGGACAATTCTATCAATATCAACATTGGTATATCCAGCTTCTACTAAATCAACAATATGAAGATCACCTATAATCACATTATCCATGTCTTGCAGAGAAGGATTTGAAGATGTACCTGGATAATTTGAAGATGTACCTAGATTTGAGGATGTTGTACTTGGAATATTCTTCATAATTATTTCATTCACATCATCATCGTCCATAATTGCATCATCTACGTCCATCTGATCCCCCAAGGCATCATCTTGAATGTTTGTCTCTTCCATTGTTGTGGATCCAGAAGCATCAGGATTATTCATTTGTCGAATCGTCATTCTTCTATCCCTTTGATGTTTGGCCGCCTCCTCTCGTTCTTCTTGAATTTCCTCGACGGTCAATTTCCTCCTTTGTTTCTTCTTTTGACGTTGTTTAGACCCCATGACTAAAAACTTATGCAATAAATGCCACCTTCAAAAAATGGATCTAAAATTGCAACCAAAAAGCATCCAAAGGACAACTAGATCATAATATATCATGTAAAAACTCGCACATTTGAATCGACATATTTTATTATGTTAAATGATCATATATTTATACAATTCAAAAAAAATAAAATAATGGTAAAAGCAAACGGGATCCTGTTTGAAAACAGGATCCTGTTTGAAAACAAGATCCTGTTTTAATTTGAAATGGGATCCCGTTCGCTTTTTAAAAAAAAAAAATTTGCAATAAATAACGGGATCATAGGATCCCGTTTGTAAAAAGATTTTTTTGGGGCCCACTTGTAGGTTCAAAATTAGGCTTGGTAAATGGTTCGGAAAGCCGAACCTGAGGCTCAGAACTGGTTTGACCTGCAACTTCAAGCCTAAATCAAGCTTCATACAAAAAAATGACGTCAAAAATATATTTGAACACCTAATTTTCAGATTTTTTTTTAACAACAAAAACCCATTATAGTACACACTGTCTAGATTCCAAATATACAAATTTTTAAGAGAATGGATCAATATTTTTAATTTTAAAATAATTTCTAATGAAAGAGATCCATAAACTTGAAATAACATGGTTTTTTTAAATTTTAATAACTTTTTTGTCTTTAAGTTTTGTGAAAAAAAAATTATATGGCATCAAACTACAAACAAATCTATACAGTTAAAAAAAATAAAAATTAAAAAATGTTAAGTTTAGGTCAAATTATGCTTGCCGTACACGCAGATTTTTCAAAACAGTGATTATGCCCAATTAAAAAATAACAAAAAAAAAAAATATATGGAAAAAAATTACAAAAAAATATCCTCATCAAAGATGAGTGAGTTATAGATCTTTTCCCAAAAGGATAAAGAAAAATAGTTTCATTTAGGTCAAATTATGCTTGTTGTACACGGGCATGGTATGGTCCTAAAAAGTGACTTTTGAACTATAGGTTTTACTAATGCCTATTCAAACTTCCTTTTTAAGATCTGGGTATTGAAAAAAATTACATATTTGGAAAGTAGACTTCGACCACTACATTTTCTATTACTGAATTTTTTCAAGAATCATCCTTTAAGTGCCTCAAATATTTAGGTCAAACGGGATGAAATTGAAAAAAAAGGGAAAAAACTTCCACTTTTTGGCCAAAAAGTGGACACAACTTCTTGCACTTACCCATCCAAATAAGGTTCCTTTAAGCGATTCCCAAGACGAGATAATGTTTAATAGCAAGCAAGAAAATTCGAACCTAATACTCAATTTAATAAGTGACAACTATAATACTTCCATCTAAGAACATAAAAAATCTTCAAATGTTGGTTTTATTTGGCTATCTCACAATAGTGAAGAAAATCCTAGGCACAACATTATAGGTTTGTGATCCCTTACTAGTTAGAAAATCATGTTTCCTTCTAAGAATAGGACATTACCAAGGTATATGAGTCCATATAAAGTGGTATTTGTATTGTTACCATCCATCAATAACAAAAAGCCTTGATAAGGCTCCCAATGAGGTTATCTATTATCTTAGTTCAACAAGAGATACATTGGATCAAGTCCCTTGCGATTGTTTGACATTTATATCTAATTTTGTAATTATGTTATGTTGACTTAGGAGGAATATAGACTTTGTTTTTTGCTTATGCACGCTATACAAAAAAATTCCTATATTAAGAGAATAAATTTACACACATGCTCATTTGATTGGCAATTTCTTGTAAGGAGGTTGAACAAAAAAATCCTCCATGAAAATCAAACCCCACCAAGATTTGACAAGTTCACTAGAGGGATGCCTTGAGAAATGTGTAAAAATTAAGGTTACAAGGATAAAAATAAAGCAGGAGGAAACATGCTTGGTTCTAAATTTACTTCAATCATATTCACATTTAATAGAATATATATCAATATCTTTCAAGTTTGTTGGCATTATATATTCTTTTAGTAGAGTATACAATAAAGTCAAAATGTATGACGTATACAATAATGGTAAAGTCATTCTACAATTTATCATTGTTCACATTTCATTGAATACAATAAGGATATACAAGTTTTTCTAAAAAAAATATTGGCAGCCGCTGATTTTAATACATTTTTCTACGTTTATACACGATATAAAAGTATTTTTCCTTTAATGTGGAATCTGGAATTGGGGATAAGTTTGACCAAGCTTCATGGAAAGCATGTTGCTTGCCATTCAAGGCAGGAACTGTTACAAAGTTGAGTTGCTCCCCTCTAAGAAATCTTGAGGCGCTTGGAAATGGAAGCAGACTCCATTAAATCCAGTCTGTTGGAAACCAAGCAAGATTCATCAGCAGAGGATTGCAATCACAATTCCAGCCATCACTCTTTAATTAATAAAATTTGGTTGGAATCCAAGAAGCTCTGGTTAATTGCTGGCCCTGTAATTTTTACTTCAATATGTTTCTATTCTCTGGGAGCTGTAACCCAGGCATTTTCTGGGCACCTTGGCACCATCGAACTTGCTGCAGTTACAATCAATGATGCAGTTATTGGAGGCCTGGCAATGGGAATCATGGTAAATTAGAATACAAAATCTCCACTGACTGGGTCAATAATCAAGTTGAAAAACTGTTGAAGCCATTATTTCTAATTTGGGCAGTCATTTTTGAAGCTGTTGCATCTATTGTTTCTTATGTGTTTTGCTTTCTTCTTGTAGATGGGAATGAGCAGTGCATTGGAGACATTATGTGGGCAGGCAGTTGGAACAGGGGACGTTCAGATGTTGAGTGTGTATATGCAACGATCTTGGATTATTTCCATAGCCACAGCAATTGTACTTACTCCTCTTTACATATTTGCTGGGCCAATACTCACGGCATTTGGACAATCTGAAGAGATATCTCAAGTTACCCAGAAATTTTGCATTTGGATGCTTCCCCAACTCCTTGCATTTGCAATTTATTTCCCAGTCCAGAAGTTTCTTCAGGCGCAGAGCAAAGTGATGTCCATGGCATGGATATCTCTAATAGGGTTGATCCTCCACATATTCCTTTGTTGGATATGCATAGTAAAATTAAGTTGGGGTTTAGCCGGAGCAGCAGTGAGCCTGAACATTTCATGGTGGATAATAACATTGGGGCAGTTGATATATGTAGCATGCGGTCCATGTTCAGATGCCTGGAGAGGATTGTCCATGTTAGCCTTAAAAGATTTGGGGGCTTTTGTTAAACTTTCTATGGCTTCTGCAGTCATGCTATGGTTCGTTTCTTGGCCCCTAAATCCATTGTTAATAACCCATTTCAGATATCATAAACTGTTTTATGCACCATACCTGTACTCTGGGCATTTCAACGATTAGTAGAATATTTGACATGTAAGAAGTACTCTGGTAGTGTTTATTTTTTATAAATTATTTTATATATTTCCCCCCAAAACTGCTGCAACCAATAACAAATTGTGAGTTGATGAATGGACGTACAGCTTAGAGAGTTCGTACTTCACAGTCCTTATTGTTTTAACGGGAAATTTGAAGAACCCAACTGTTGCAGTGGACTGAATGTCAATCTGGTATGAAGTTCAATCCTCATGTAAATGCAAAGATGTTACTTGTTAGGATATTTGCATCCCAGATTCTAATTAAAACATCTTGCTCTATTGTTTATGCAGTATGACAGTACTGGGATGGCAAATTATGATACCAATGGGATTCAATGCAGCCATCAGGTTTCTCCATTAGTTTTGGGGTTTAGTCTGTAATACTATTGGCTATTTATACTTAAATTTTGAGTCTATAATCTGCTATGTCTTAATCTGTTCGGTTTGAATTTTATTATTTTTAGCAGTATTTTTCTTCTAGTTTGGTATATTTTTCTTACACAAATAAACATATGCTTCCCAATATCATATTTATGAGTTTGTAAATTTGTTGCAGTGTGAGAGTGTCCAATGAGCTTGGGGCAGGGTGCCCAAGAGCAGCAAAATTCTCAACAGTGGTTGTGTCCTTTACTTCCATGGTCATAGGAATTCTATCCATTGGTGTTATCTACATTACCAAAGATGACTTTCCACTACTTTTTACAGACAGTCAAGAGGTTATCAAAGCCTCTTCCAAGTTTTCAACTCTTTTGGCACTAACAATTCTCTTGTACTCCTTGCAAATAGTTTTGTCAGGTCAGTCAAATTCATTTTGTAACCATTTAACCTATTAGAAGCAAAGAAAATGAAGTTAATTAAGCCATGTTTTGTTGTATGTTTCAGGGGTGGCAGTAGGGTCAGGATGGCAAGCTTTGGTAGCATATGTGAACATAGGCTGCTATTACATTGTAGGCATGCCATTGGGTTTTGTCTTCGGATACAAACTTAATCTTCAGGGACAGGTGAACAAACCGTCCTGTTTGTTGTAATTTATGATCCATATCATTAATTTCACACTCCTACCCATGACTGCAAAAATTCATAATCCATATTTCTTATATTATACCACAACTGGTAAGCAGGGTATTTGGACTGGTATGTTGTTGGGAGTTGTAATGCAAACCCTTATTCTCACCATCATCACATATAAGACAGATTGGATAAAAGAGGTATTATAATTGCCATTACTTAATTGATAATTTGATTCACCATTTTTTATGCCCTGCATGTTATTACATTAATGGTTTATATCACAGGCCTCTCAAGCCGAAGATCGAATTAGAATTTGGGGAGGTCCAGAAGGACATGGAAAACCAAAGGTAGTTGAATATTTTCCTCCTCCTCCTCCTCCTATATCTTGGTGAAATACTGATTCAAACCAAATTAACTCTTTTGGTGGGGCAGGAACAGGAACAGGAGAATGGCGAGCAGACACCCTTTCACGTTTGAAAAGTAGTTTGGTCTATTTCAGTTTTGTAAAACCATCACCAGAAACAATAAAAACTATATTGCGTGTAGTTTTTTGCATAGTAGTCATCTGAGCTTTTTTGGTGGTTTATTTTATTCCAATGAATATAACTTAAAAAAATCAAAATTGACAACTGTATTTGATTACATATACGGATTTAAAGTATTTTAGTATATTATATTCTGTAACATTTATTGTTTGTTATTTGATTTAAAATAGTTTATATAATTTTAAATGTCAAACAATACATTTTCTTTATTTTGATAAAAATATCATATATTAAAAATATAATGCACACTGCAAGAAAAGGCAGAAGCTAAACTGGCTCCAAAAACACAGTAGTTTGCATGGAATGAGCATAACACGGAAGTTAGTCACACATTTTACACCGTTGATCGTGCAAGCTATGGCTCTGATTTTCCAAGCAGTCAATAACCCGCTGTACAACTAGCTGCGTCTGCAAGAAAATAGGAGAGATTAGAATCTATGTTGAATTTATAAAATTGAGCAAGGCTTTCATTCATGATACACATTTTATTGAAGAGGTCTTATGATCAGTTGTTGGATGAAATGTACATTCCTTTATTGATGGGTTATCTCCACACCATTTTATTAAAATATAAGAAAAAGACTTACTCAAAACCACATTTGCTATCAAATGGGCTCATTTATGTATACAATTATATCTTTTGTGCCAAAAAAATAATAATAAATCTGTTTAGAAAGTGTATACATGATTTTTTACACTACACTTAAATGATTAGATAGTGTATGGGCTAATGAAATCCCATGCCTAAAATTTGTGGCTAATATTAGAAATATGTCAAAGCCTCCAAATAGCTTTGAACCTGAAAATATGTACATTTGTGATATCTTTTGTGCATTACTAGACCATATTATATATAAAGGAATGATAGTAGACTCATTGAAAGTTGCATTAATCTTCAACTTATCACCCCCAAGATAGTAATTGAAGCAAAAATATTCTTGAGATACATTGGTCATTGATGTAAGTTCTTTAGGGGTTATGCGATAATTATGGGGTTGATTGCAGAGCTACTAAATAAGAAGAACAAGAAAAACATATAGAGCATGAGACAACACAAAAAGAAGAAGAAATAGGGGAAAGTAAAATAAAAGTAGTAATGGTTGAAACTAGTGCAAAATAATCATTAACTAGACAGGGTCTAATAAATCTACTTGTGTCTCCACCCTCAAAACCAATGCCAAAAACTAAGCAGTCTCTAGTTTAGTAGAAGCAACTGCAACCCATGGTAACCCTACCACCAACATTGTTTATACCTTCACCTTTAGGACTAAGGTAGATATTACACACATCTTCTTTATTCAATAGTTTCAAATAGTCGATATCATACTCAACATAGCGAGGGAGAGACTCTTGAAAGAATATTTGGGTAGTAATGACTCTACATAGCAATCATTGGGAGAAGTACAAAAAAGATACAACATATAAGCAAAGATACTTCATTACCTTTGGATCAACAACTATAATTAGTTATCAGTGAGATTTTGGCAAAATTATAAATTAAATAAATATAAAAGAAAAATGTTAAGCAAGAAATTTTGACGAAGTGAGATAGGAAAAAAGTGGAAGAGATAAGAAAGAAGCATCGCCCTTTAAACAAAATTAGAGATGAAGGTTAATAACATGTAGGAAACTTACAATAATGTTATCACACTAAACAATTTTTCGTAGGTTGGTTAATATCCTGGATAGCAATAAAGATTCAATTAGAAAACCTTAAAAATCAAATCATGTAGGCTTCAAATCACTATGTTGAAATGAAGGTATTAGAAGGAAATATTAGAGTACAAATTAAACACTTGCACGATCAATATCAATAGATCTAGGAACAATGAGAGAGTTTAATATCTCAAATGAGAAACTAGAGAACTAGTTAACTTGTGGTTGGCTCACTCAATAGGGCTCTTAGTAGATGGTATGATCTTTTGAGATCCCACACTATCATGTTAGGTGCCTCAACATTAACTAGAATAAATGGGCATACACATCTATTACAATAGGCTATTCTCTAATAGATAAACATATATAGTTAATTAAGTGAAATCTCCAAGAACATTATGCCATAAGGAGGAGCAATATTGTGGAATTTTGTGTAATACCCCCTTTGGGGAATATTCTTATATTTTGCCCTAAAACAACAAGTTCAATTAAGATAAGAAATGTAGTACAGTTAAGATTACAAATTCACAAATTGAAATGCCTTTAACAATATAAATCTTGGTTTAGGTCCTGCAATTGTGTTAGTCAACATTTGAAATGTAATTCATGAGACCAACTATTTTCATAAGGGTTAGGAATCCAATAACATCTAATTGCATATACAATCAATAACATTAATAATTACCCAAAGCATATTCCTATAATAATTATATTAGGAATTAGATAGTAACTTCACAAATCGCAATCTCAAGGATAGTTATCCTTGTATTGTGAGAGTATGGGTGGAAAGTGGTCCACTCCATCCCTTAGTCCACCTTGGAGGCACTCCATCCTCCTCAATCAAGCCTAGGAGCAGTAATCAACCTCCCAACCTATGAGGCTTAACCCTCAATGTGTGGCATGCTTGATAAGAGTATGAGACTACAACCTCCACCAAGCTCGGGAGCACACATACGCCTCTCAACCCACGAGCACTCCATTTTAGGGTGGCATGCTTGATGAAAGATAGGTCGAGTCTTCACCTCTTGTGAACTCGAAAGGTTGATAGACCTTCTTGTTTTGCAACCATTTCTACCCAATTCAAAATAGATTCAATATTTGAATATATTATAACATATTTATCAAAGAGAAATATAGATAGTTTTACTTAAATTCTGGAACAATACTCAAATTGGAAAATAATGCAATTACTCACAAGTATCCCTATATAATTTCAACAAAGATTAAATATTGCAGTAATACACGCATATCATATTTTAACACAAAAACTTACTAATTCTATGCTAGTAATAATAAATAAGAATTCTACTCTTTATTAGCTGTAATATCCCTTGTCCAATCTGATGTAAAATTTTGCCGTTTATAACTCAGGGAATAATGTCAAACAATTCACACATAATCTTCTAGCTTGTTGGTCTGAGTTATCAGTCTGATATAACTGTGTGTTATTGACACCAAGGCACAAGTAATGATTGCAAACGATTTCTATGATATCTAAACTATAAAATCAATGCATAAATGACTACTTTTGACCTTTCCAATGCATATATATAATCTCCAAATGAAGAATATGCACCTACAACCAAGAAGCATTTTCACAAACACTTGGCATGCAAATTACTACCATCATGAAAATGGACATATCATCAAATAATGGAGCACAACTTATTTCTCCTTTGTTATATGCAATCACCAAATACAACAGAACATATAGATGCCTTTTAGATTCATAAATCAATTGCAATGATAGGTCTGATTAAGGACATCTACAACAACAATTCCCCTATTGATGACATATGATCAATGCACTACAAAAATACATGAAAACCTGGTAGGAGAAGTTGCCTTAGAGAGACGATGAATTTCAATGCAGCTCCTCTGAAATGACCTCCTCAAGTACCCAAATTGTAGCTCTCTAACTGCTGCCTTTGTTCTGATTGCTTCAAACAATAATTAAATAATTACCAGCTCCCACACCACTTCTCATGCATTAGAAAATCATCGTTGGCTTCTCCCAAAGTGAGCACTCCAGCCTAGGGGTGAAATCATTGCATCAATTGGGTGCTATGAACAAAATCGTGGCACTTCCCAGCTAATGTGAAGTGTGAAGATGACTAAAGTAAATGGTACGTGCAATCAATTCTTAGATAGAAAAATGGTTGAAGACACCTAGCACCCAAAATATCTCCAATGTTCTCAAAATCGAACCCTAACACACTTTGGCCCTTGACCACTAATTAAGCTCCATTGAAA
Organism: Cryptomeria japonica; assembly: GCF_030272615.1. Lineage (NCBI taxonomy): Eukaryota > Viridiplantae > Streptophyta > Pinopsida > Cupressales > Cupressaceae > Cryptomeria > Cryptomeria japonica. The sequence continues at coordinate 628,665,613 of NC_081408.1, read as the reverse complement.
GGACTGCAACATCCTCTCCAATCTGCAATAATCTCATCTGATAGTTTCACAACCTCAAAATTTCTTAACCTATGAGAGTTTCCGTTCCCAAAGGCTCAATAATGGCAGAAAACCAAAATGGTTTCTTATCCATACAAGAACTCCAAATCAAATATCAAATCCTAGATGATTAGAAGCTTAACTTGACCTTCTTTTATACTTTTTCTCTAACCTTTCAAGAAGCTTCTAGAAATAATATTAAAATAATATTATTTCACTTAAGTGACTTTTATGATATAATATTAATTTAAGTCACTTTATTAAATTAATTAAATATAAAGTTACCTTTTAATTTTTAATTTATTTGATAACTATAAATAATTAACTTGATACTTTTAATTAAAATAATCAATTAAGCTATCCTTAAGAAATATCATTAATTGGGATAACTTAATTAATTAAATTATTCTTCCTCCAAAAAAATGGGGACATTACAGTCCGCCCTCCCTAAAATTGCTTGTCCCCAAGCAATCTCAGCTGCAAAGAAAAACTCTACTCCACTTGGATCCCAAATGACTCTGTAGAGTGTCTGGAAAAATACCGAACCATGTACGACGAGAAGTGTATCAAACAAAATGATCCTTGGATCCCAATACAATTTGAATTCACATCCATCTATCATGTGTAAATAAGGACATCTAGAAGCACTGGCTAAACCTTCTTGGATGTGATAACAAATCAAGCCATCATGCTTACTAACACCATCATCATCCTGCAGCCATGTATCCGTATGAAATTTCTGTGACATAAGAGTAGCAACCCCTAGTGGATACACAACAACATGATGGCTAGCTAACTATTGTCCCTGCAAGTAATTCCCCACACACAACTAAGCTGAGTACTTGCAACCTCTAGCCCCATCTTCTGAAGATGACCACTCTTCATCCCATAATGTATGGTACAAGCCCTCCATCAATCCACATTGACGCATCAACCAATCCTCTACATGTGGGCTAAAAAGGTGATAAACTCTCCTCACTATGTAGTCATGGTAAAAAGAACCAACCTCCGTCAATAGTTGATCATTATAGTCCTTAGGAGAACCAAGTGTATTTTCAGATTCATACCTCATTTGAATGAGGAATCTCCTAATGCGATCTATCCCCTTTTTCCTAGCCATGTTGGAGAGAATGACCCATTCCTTTATGTTTTGGAGACGCTGTCTCGCATAGTCAACCACTAATCTAGCCTGCTTGGCCCTTTGTGACCACATATCACACAAATTCTGTGTCCTTTCCACATTTCCTTAAGTCTAATATAAAAGATCAGAATTCTCATGATTTGAATTCATCCCATAAAACCCATCTTTAACACCTAATTCTTGAGTGCCATCTAGAGATGATTCCAAGGTATCATCATTCTCATGATTAAGTGAAGAAATGTGTGTGCTGTCATCAGTATACCTGTCATATTCTTCAAGCTTCACAAGTGTATTTCTATTGGAATTTTCACCCCTAACACTTACACTTTGTGAACCAACACTTGTTGACTCATCTTCACAAGTTCTCCCATGTGTAAGAGCAACAATCTCATAAGAATGAGGAGGAATATCACTGTCACAATCCAGATCTTCAATTCTTACCATGTAATCATTAAAAGCCATCAAGTCTTGATTTGTCTCATCTTCTTTTCTAGGAATAGCTACTACAAAGGATTGATTTTCTGGATTATGAAAAGAGTGATTATGCCCATTCAGAAGTAGACAAAGGTCAGTAATCTCTCTATCTTGATCTTTTACCAATTGGACAACTTTGTCTCTATCTCTAACCATTTGTAGATAAGCCTTCTTTTATCAACTCCAAAGCCTCTTTGAAAGGATGCAAATGTGTATGAGGAATGACATGTTCCATTCCTTTTTGTCTTTCCTCTCTTTGAGCTCTCCAAATGAGGTCCTCTAGATGTTTGTGAGTGTTGTCCAGTCTTGACAATGCATGAGTTATTCCATCTTCCTTCACCAACATTTGAGCTTGCAAATCTTCCCAAACCAAGGGCCTTTGTTCCAACTGTCCTTGACTACCATAGTCTAATTTTTTATCATGTGAAGGTGAAGAAGCATTATGATCATCCAATTAATCCGTACCATTGCTACCCATATCATTAACATGCTCTATGATAGCCTCCAATGCAGAAGTCTCAAGTGAAACTTCTTATAAAGGTGATGTAGACAACTCATTCCCCATGGCTGCCCTCATATCCTCTTGAGTTAAATCAACATGTCTAACAAAGTCATCATATAAATTTCTGCCTATCATGGGTGAAGTATCTATATTCTTTGGTTTTCCTTTTTGCTTGCCACAATCCATCCGATACTCCAAATAGTAGTCGAAGTCTAGAAGATCTTTGGTCTTATCCGGAAGTGCTCTATACTCATAAGCAATCATTACTTCATCAACAAATTTAGAAGCCATATTTCTCACATAGGATGGCAAGACACCACTTTGATACCACTATAATATCCCTTGTCCAATTTGATGTAAAATTTTGCCATTTATAACTCAAGGGATAATGTCAAACAATTCACACATAATCTTCTAGCTTGCTGGTTTGAGTTATCAATCTAATATAACTGCATGTTATCGACACCAAGGCACATGCAATGCTTGCAAATAATTTATATAATATCTAAACTATAAACTCAATGCATAAATGACTACTTTTAACCTTTCCAATTCATATAAATAATTTGAGCCAAGAAGCATTTTCACAAACACTTGGCATGCAAACTACTACCATCATGAAAATGAACATGTAGATGCTTAAATTAATTACCTTTTAATTAATTTAACCTTACTACATAATTAATTAATTTAAATATGTTAGCCTTTATTCTTCTCAATATTAATTAAATTTAATGTAATTAATCCTGTCACTATAGTCCAGATAATTGATTTATTTAATAAATCAATTATTCCCTATTCTTCTAAAGTTATCTAATTAATTATTCCTCCTAAAATCCCCTTAGTTAGTTAATCTAAATTAATTATCTAAATCAAGTGATTCCTACAAATCACTTTCCCTAATCCCTCATTAACCTAATTAACCTCTCATAATCATGCTTAGCATTATTCTTCAATTTTAAATTCTCCCACTCATTCTCTCTCTTTTCAAATCCTCCTACGAATCCCACTTGTCTCCTAATTCTTCATTATCTCACCTAATCACCCTCTTAATCATTTGCTAGTGGCTAATCCCCATGATTAGCCACAAAGTCAACCCATAGCCATTTATGGCTAAATTCCCTTGTCCCCTCCTCACCTTCCATTTTAAATGCTCCCTTTTTGGGTGAATGTGGTTTTCAAAATCTCACATTCTCCCATGTCTCTCATCTTCTCAAGGAATTTTAAATTCCTTTTCTTGTCTCATTCCCCCATGCATCTTATTATTTGAGAATTTTTAATTCCCTTATCCATTCCCTAAGGAATTTTTAATTCCTTATTTTCTTCCCAATGTACTTGGGGATCTCTTCCCCATATGCATTGTGGAGTGTAGAGACAAGAAATGCCTTTATGGCAAATCTCTTGGTCTCCACACCTTGTCATGTCATTGTCCCCTCAATCCATGTGCTCCATCTCCTTCAATCCTAGCCCTCCATTCTCTTTCAATCTTGGCCATCCATTCCTTCCCCCTCAAATCTATAAATTGGGGTCACCTCCCCTTCATTTCCCATCTCCAACTTGTGCAATCTCATGCTGGTAGTTTGTTTCTAGAATCCATAGCCCAAAGCATCCATACTATAGGCAAGTAACCACTTAGCATCCATGGCATCCATATTCACCATTTGAGCACCCATATCCATCAATCCATTCATTACCCCTTTGTTGTGAATTTGGAGAGCAAACCACATCAACACAAGGAGCCACTCCAATCAAGTTGAAGAGAGGCGCATCTTCAACTTCACCAAAGGCTCAAAATGAAGGAGAAGACAAGAATTTAAGGTATAATTATTGTGTTTATTTGAGCATTTTGAATGTTTTATGATTTATCCCACTAACCATTAGGCCTGAGTTTTTTTTCATCTTCAGGACATATGATCAAATGATGGCCAACAACTTATTTCTCCTTTATTATATGCAATCACCAAATACAATAGAACATATAGATGCCTTTTACATTCACAAGTCAATTACAATAATAGGTCTGATTAAGGACATCTACAACAACAATTCCCCTATTGATGACACACGATTGATGCACTACAAAAATACATAAAAACTTGGTAGGAGATGTCGCCTTCGAGAGAGGATGAATTTAAATGCAACTTCTCTAAAAATGACCTCCTCAAGTACCCAAATCATATCTCTCTAACTGTTGCCCTTGTTCTGATTGCTTTAGATAGTAATTAAATAATTACTAGCTCCCACACCACTTCTCAAGCATCATAAAATCATTGTTGGCTTCTCCCAAAGTGAGCACTCCAACCTAGGGGTGAAATCAATGCACAAATTGGCTGCTATGAACAAAATCGTGACACTTCCCAACTAATGTGAAGTCTGAAGATGACTGAGATAAGACCTTAGTAAATGATAGGTGCAATCAACTCTTACATAGCAAAATTGTTGAAGACACCTAGCACCCAAAATATCTCCAATGTTCTCCAAATCGAACCCTAGCACAAATTGACCCTTGACCACCAATTAAGCTCCAATGAAAGAAATGAGATATCCTCTCCAATCTACAATAATCTCAGTTGATAGTTTCACAACCTCAAAATTGCTTAACCTATGAGAGTTTCCATTCCCAAAGGCTCAATAATGGCATAAACCCAAACTGGTTCCTTCTCCATACAAGAACTCCAAATCAAATATCAAATCCTAGATGATTAGAAGTTTAACTTAACCTTCTTTTATACTTTTTTCTCTAACTTTTCAAGAAGCTTCTAAAAATAAATATTAAAATAATATTATTTCACTTAAGTGACTTTTATGATATAATATTAATTTAAATCACTCTATTATATTAATTAATTATAAAGTTACCTTTTAATTTTTATTTATTTGATAACTTTATAAATAATTAACTTAATACTTTTAATTAGAATGATCAATTAAGCTATCCTTAAGAAAGATCATTAATTGGGACAACTTAATTAATTAAATTATGCTTCCTCCAAAAAATGGGGACATTACATTGGCTATTTCCTAATTCTGGATCAAATGCTCATTTCATTTAATGCCAATTCTTGGATGAATTGTTCTTCATTTTATATCTCTCATTGGATAGAGTTATGTCTCTTCATAACATCCCTTTTCCCTTGAAGAGTTACATCTCTTCAAAACTGAGCACTTGACTTAACAAATCTCGGGTCCTTAAAGGAATTATTATCATTCAAATGTTGCTCATATTTGTTCTTAAACTAGTTAGCCCCTCAACCATAATTTAAATTAGTTTTAGTCGACCATCTCCAAAATAGTCATAGTCGAATTTGATTTTCTAATTTGGGTCACCCATCTCTCATAAATTCAATAGATGATGTTTTTATATTATTTAAAGTTGTGGTCTAGATCTTGGGCGGGGGATGACATTTTGACAATTACAATACACAATTTTGATAAAAGTCACCTTTTGAGGATTGACAAACATAGCTAGCATGTTTTGAGAGAAAGGCATGGGTTTGGTCAATGGATGATGTTGGTAAGACAAGAGTTTTGCCACTCCTACTAGGTTGAAAAATCGAAAGGGCCACCTAATGGTAGTCAATGGTGAAAACCTATAAGGGTGCCAATAGTTGGCAACATATAGAACACATCCCAATAAAGGCACATAGAGATAATCTCATTGCAATACAAGTATGATATATACAACCAACCAACCTATGGCAAAACCAAAGAGGTATACTAAAAAACTAGGGACATGCCCCTGTGTTTAACAATGTATTATGTGTTTTACATGTATGACATTTAAAAAGTACTAGTAATAGGATATGAGACAATAGAGTTAAAGATACATTGAAATATTGATGATTGTATGTCACAAGTTGATATAATGGATATGTTATAATTCATCCTATGTGTTATGTGTATGAGATGGATATGTGTGTGTGTGTACATTTGAAATTACATGTTTTATACTCTATTGTACTACTCTATAATTCACCACATAGGTTCTAATTCTTCTTTTACCCTCCACACTAGGGTATAAATACAACTTAAGCATAAACCTAGAACTTTGATTTGTGCCTTCTCTTCTATTAATAGATCCCTCCTAATCAAGGGAAATTCCTTTAGTTGGTGCTTGCTATTTTCACACCAAAATCCACTCAAAAGCAAGCTCAAGAGGATCTTGATGATGGTGACCATGTTGTGCATGATCTATGGGAGTCAATGGATGATAACAAGGATATTCTAAGTAGCAAGCGTGATAACCTTGACACGCAAGCCACCCCTCCTAATATTGATGCCATCCTTGTTGCTTAATGTAGTGTCCTAAATTTCACCTAGTGCATTTATGACACTTACGCATGGCACCTAGTGCATTTATGACGAATCTATGATCAAAATCATATTATTTTGGCATCTTGGGCTCGAAAGACAAAGTGCCTCAAAATGCTTGGAAACCCCTTTTGGGACTACTTTTGGATGGATGTAAGTGGGACACGGGGACATCTGCGTGCCGCGCTAACGTCCCATCCCGAAAAGCTAGCAGAATCTTGAATCTAGCAGGGAGTTGAACGCTGGCCGACGCATGTTCATTGGATCGTGTTTTTCCATAACGGTTCTCCGCACCTCTTCTGAGTTTAAGAACCCTTCCTAGATCATTTTGAAGGGTTCCCATCTTGGTTTCTTGGCTCTCGGCTCTTATTGCACTCTTGATATCATACTACTTTCTTCATGCTCTTAGACACACACTCTACCAATATCAAGCTATGACCATCTTGTGGTGACTCCTACCAACAAATGCTATCGCGGGCTTCATCACGCTCGTATCTTCAACAAAGAGGTGTTTGGCTTCACGCCTCATCTTCTCTTTTATCCATTTTTCATTACATGCAATGAGTCCTTTGCATTATTGACTGTATCTATTATCTAGGTGCATTCATTATTTCTCAAATTTCCAATATTTAATACATGCAATAGGGGTTTGGTTCCATTAAGCGTAGTGTAGTTTCTATTTGCATCTTTCCAATTTTCCAATTTACCAAGTTTCCAATTTATCTTTCCAATCTATATATCTGGCTGTCCATAGTGGTGGGAACACCTAAATGGGGGTTTGATTGAGGCGGGCCCCTATACAACCCCAACAATTTTCCCCGTTCTAGTGTGTGCAGGTGATGAACAAATTCCATGCATAGGGAACCACACGCAGGTCTGTCTCTATGACCTTCTCTGTCTGTGGGCCATATAGATGACAACATACCGCGTTAGTGTTTGCGCCTCGCGTTGGTGTCCAAAATCGAAGAGCTCCCCAACTAGAAGGTATAATCCGCCTTTGATATTGTATCATTCTGTAAACTCGGTTTCTGTGTATTTATTGTTCCTGCATTATAATTATGTGCTTTAGTTAGTCTAGTTATTTGTTATCCCTTGGCTCACCTTAGCGCTAGTTTGAAGTGGTAGCGATGGACTGATTTTACTTCTAAGATTCATAATCTTGGAGGGGTCAAATTTCCTCCCCTACATTTTGGTGAACCTGACATGAATGCCTAATGTTGGATCTCTTCCTTTTGGAGTTCGATGCCTTTGATAAGGCATTCTCAAAGGATGATTTTGATATGTTGAATAAAGTCTTGGATGACTTCCTTGAAGCACCTTCTCCTAAAAGAGATGTAAAGGGGGAGTCATCCTCCATGACGTCCTCATGCAAGGATGAAGAGTCCGTGAATGTTATTTTTGTCTCCGCGGCCCTACAAAGGCCTAAGAGACCATACATTCATGTAACAACGACAAGTCCTCCTAAGAAGGTTAAGACCATTTATGGAAAACCTTTCAAAGGAGAAGTTTCTGATTTATATGCAAGATTCATGCAATCCAAGCAATCATCTTATAATACTATCACTCACACGTATAACATCAGAATAACAAACAAGTTCCTGAACCATCTTGAACTTCTTTACCTTCTTCCCAACATGTTCTTCCTAAGGCACCTTTGCTAGCGGATAAGCGACCAAGTGATTATGATCTCGTCGAACAACTTAAGGTTACTCCGACTAAGATCTCACTTTGGAATTTGCTCGAAACCGCCCTGATGTATCAAGGTATGCTACAAGAAGCTTTGCAAAAGATTTTTCTACCTTCCTTTGCGAGATCGGATGACGTGAATGCGCTAATGGATCATATTCGTGCAGATTTGCCGAATATTACCTTCTATTCGCATGAACTCCCACCTCCTGAAGTGAGGAACTTAGTGGATATGTTGATGATTATTGTTCATGTGAATGGCGTTGGTATTAGACAAACGCTTGTTGATATGGGTTCGACACTGAATGTTGGTGGGTTAGACTTATTACCAAAGATTAAGGTGGACCCAAATTCTTTTCTAGCCTCCTCCTTGTTCATTCGAGGTTGATAATAGTGGTAAGACCGCTAGGAGGACTATCATACTGTTCTTGAAGGTTGGGCTAGTCACCATCCCAACCCTTGTGCATGTTATGCCAAACCCTTTATCATACAATCTTCTTTTAGGCAGAACATGGATACATGCTTTGGGAGCTGTTTCATCTACACTTTATGGATCCATGAATTTTGTGGCTAATAATCAGGTTATCACGGTTAAGACTGATCTTGAGGCTATGTAGTTATATCAAATAGCCGCAGTTGGTCAGGCTTCTGTTACACCTTCATTTCAAAATTATGTACCCACTTTGTCTTCTTCAATTGTAACTTTTGCTTCTGTCTCATCCCCTAAAAAAGAAGAGCAGATGCAAGAAGAGGTCACTAAGGAAGTTGTTGAAAAGGAGAAATCACCTAAGAAGCATGATTCTTCGAAATAAAAATCCCCAAAGGCAGATACTCCTAAGGTGAAGACGCTAGAGCCTACACCTGAAAAACCTTCCCCAACTGAATAACCTTCTCTATAAAAAGTCAATGCATGTTTGGGTGATGATTGGGGATCTTTGGATTTTACTGACTCCCATGTTGATGAGTACAAAGTAGACCTCGTCAATCTAAGCTTTCCTAATATTTCATTCACCTCGACTATGAAAGATGATTATGCATCTATAAAGACAAGTGACACTTATCATGTCGATCACGTCTTCTATTCGAAATCACCATCATTCAAAGAATTACAAAACATCTATGGTCTTGGATACAAGCTTGTGTCTTATCTTGGGTATGATGGAAAGGGTTGTGGGCCTAATGAGCAAGGCATCCAAATTCCTTTGGAGGTCGAACCTCGCCACCACAAAACCAGATTCGGATATCGTCATACGGGTCAAAAGGTGAAACCATGGTTAACTATTTGTATGCAGGAAAAGCGTGTCGATAGAACTCGAAATGTGGAAAACGGAGCTCTATGGAGCCTTGCTCACACACCCACAGGACTTCTTGGTGCAAGCTATGGAGTCACGAATTATAACTCAACTTCCCAAGGTTGGTTCCATGGTTCTCTATCTCGCATAGTCCCTCAAACCAATGTTTTTGATCTCAGATCCTTGAGCAAAATGGTTTAGGGATGACAAATGCAAGAACGAGGGATGCTTTTGTTGATTTTTATATGAGATGCATCCTAAGCTATGCATGATGCTATAAATGCAATAAAATAGCTATAAGATGACAAGGTTAGTAAACAAAACTATCCTAGCATGCTATATTAGTTCATGATTTAAGCTATATGATAAGGAGCATACTCTAAATTAGCATATTTAGATTAATTCCTGATTTAAAAGAGAAGCTAAATGATGAGCTTATAAAATATGAAAGCTTGAATGGATTTGAGTATAAGTGAGATGCTAAAGTCTTGGATCCTTTAAAATGAAGGAATGAGAGCTCTATTTATAGCAAAAATAGGGCAATGGATGGCTAGGATTGAAAGGTTTAATCAAGGGCCAAGTTTGAAAGTTGGGAATCCATGTTTGTAATTGGCACCAATGAAATAGTGACAATTGTCAACATAAGGTTGGTTGTGAGGTGTAAGAAGCATTAAATGCTTGATAAGACCTCATGGTTACCCTAGGGGTTAAGGGTTAAGGTTAGGTTAAGGTTATCCATTGGATAAAGCTTTTAACCAAAGGATAAACTCTTGTGCAAAGGTTTAAGGATAACCATGGTCAAAGCAATAAATGCTTGATGAGACCCTTGGGTTAGATGGAGGTTGAGTTTATGGAAATTATTTAACCATGTAAGAGGGTTTGAGTTAACCATTAATGGTTATGAAGACTTTGTGGATAACTTTGTAAGAGTCCTTCCAAATTTGGGGGCAGCTTGTTGAATGGATAAAGGCTTTAATGCATTTTGAAGACTTTACTCCAAATATGAGAAGTGACCTCCTCAAATTTAGGGGAAAGGGATAATGGATGGGTTTTGGGTTAATTGATTAGGATTAGATGGATTCTAGAAGAATTAGGAATAGGATTTAGGATGCAAGTGGGAGGTGTAGGATTTTGCAAGTGGGTGAGGGAAAATAGGTTTTATTAAAATAAATTGCTTTATTTCAATTTGGTTGCAATTAAATAAATTAAATTTATTTAATTTATGATAACTATTTTAATTAAATTTGAATTTAATTAAAAAGTGTATAGGGGCTTTAATTGAATAAAATGAATTATCCTATTAAATGGTATAGTGAATTTAATTGAGTAATTTACTTAATTAAATAGAGGAATGCGGATAATTTAATTAAATTGGATTTAATTAAACATAGAAATGAACATAAAATATTCATTTAGGAATATGGTCATTTTTATACGTCTACACTATTAACATGATTTTGACCGATACCCTTCCCTTAAAGCTTGTTCATCCAAAACTCATTGACGCTGGTGTATCTCCTAACAAAATTCCCTTGGATATTTTCCCTTCGGAAGAATCCTTGAAGGAATTTTTGGGTGCATATGATGGGCTGCCCTCTTACCATCATAAACGTCGATTCCCATATTGCTTGAATACTTAGGCATACTTTGGGGAATCCGTTTCGCAAGGGGGAACCTCTATCTCACAACATAGAACAAATGTTTGTCCCTCATCTGGAAGACCGTAGTATGCTTTTTAGTGGAGAAACTATTGATATCATCATGAGCGATAAGACTCCCGACAAGGTCATAAAAGTGGGGAAGTGCTTATCCCCTCAGGATTTCAAAGAACATTTCGACTTGCTACATCAATTCCCTAACATATTTGCTTGCTCTTATGAAGAGATACCTGGCATTGATGAGTCCATTGTGGTACACAACATCGTGCTTAGTCTTGATGCTAAGTCGATGAAGCAAAAGATTCGAAAGATGAATCCTAAGGTGGCTTTATTAGTCAAGGCCGAAATAGAGAAGCTCCTAAAAGCCAACTTTATTTGCCCCATTGACTACTCACCTTAGATCTCGAACATTATCCTGTTAAGTGAAACCGATAGTCGAATCCACATTTGCATTGATTTTCAGGATGTGAACAAAGCCTCCCTCAAGGATGACTTTCCTCTCCCGAATATCGATATGATCATGGATTCAACCACGGGGTATGCTTTGCTCTCATTCATGGATGACTTCTCGGGTTATAACCAACTTTGTATTAACCTAGAAGATCAATATAAAACTACTTTCACAACCCCTTGGGGGACCTTTTTCTATGTCCTCATGCCGTTTGGGTTGAAGAACACGAGAGTGACCTAGCAATGAGCCATGAATTTGATATTTCATAATTTCATCCATAAGGTCTTATAAGACTATGTCGATGATATCTTGGTAAAGTCCTTAGCATGTGGAACATATATTGAGAATCTTTGCCTGGTCTTTGAAAGACCGGTTGTATAGGTTGAGATTGAATCCTCTTAAGTGTGTCTTTAGTGTTGACGTTCGAAATCTCCTAGGATTCATTATCTCCCATCGAGGAATCAAAATAGATACAGATAAAATTGATGCTATTATGAACATGACTCCACCTAAAAAATATTTCTCATCTTCGTAGCCTGCAGGGGAAGATCCAAGCCATTCGTCATTTTGTGGCACAATTGGCTGATCGTACCCTTCCTTTCATGCGATTGCTAAAGAAAGATGCCCACTTTCAATGGAATGAGGAATGCCAAAAGGCATTTAATTCCATCAAGGACTACCTAGCTAATCCTGCTATCCTAATGCCAACTATGTTTGATAGACCCTTCTTCCTGTATATTTCAACTTTGTCTTGCGCTTTAGCGGCATTATTATCCCAACACGACGATGAAGGTCAGAAAGAGCAGTCTATTACATCAACCTCACTTTGATAGAATATGAAACCCGATATTCTGTTGTAGAAAAACAATGCTTGGACCCTATCTTTGCGACTCAGAAGCTAAGACGTTACATTCTCCATGCAGAAACACGGGTTATTGCTAAAAAAGATATTCTTAAGCACCTCTTTGCAAAGTTTGATCTCTCGGGAAGGCTGGCCAAGTGGGTGATCGTGCTCTCTGATTTTGACTTACAATTCATAACTCAGAAGTCAATCAAAGGGCAGTTGATCGCTAGTCAGTTGGTTGATGCTCCCTCAAGCAAGTATTTTCCCACCTTAGACCTCTTCCCTGATGAGAATGTTCTGATCATTGACCAGGACTCCGTGTGGGATATGTATTTTGATGGTTCGAGGTGTCAAACTGGCTCAGGCCCAGGTGTGGTTTTTGTTTCACCTGAAGGAAAGAAAATTCCTCTCTCTTTCTATTTAGAATTTCATTGTATCAATAACATCACCGAGTACAAGGCCGTGATTCTAGGACTTCGTGTTGTGATTACCATGGGTGTGAAGAACATCCACATCCATGGAGATTCTGAGCTCATTGTGAACCAAGTGACAAGTGCCTATCATGTTAAGCAATTGAAGTTGTCTCAGTACATGGACTTAGTATTGACCATCCTGAAGCACTTCGCTACTTACACAATTAATAGCATCTCAAGGAGGGAAAATCATGATGTGGATGCAATGGTGAGCATTGCTTCTCTTGTAGGCCCAGACTTTGGCTAGGATAAATACCGCTTTGTGGTACAAGTCCTCCATTTTCCGGTTGTATCTGATCGAACTCAATTTGATAGCCTCATGTGTGCTCATGTCGATTCAGGGGAATGGTTCGTACACATCTTCAATTATCTAAAGACTGAGAGTTTACCCAATGATGTCAACAAGAGTTCGTATGTGCGGATACAAAACCTGACCACTCATTATATTCTCTTATCTAATGTACTTTATAAGAGATCATACAACAATCTTCTTTTGTGTTGTTTAAAAAAAGCCAAAATCCCCCTTGCCCTTCAGGAAGCCCATTCAAGCTCAAGAGGTGGGTATTGCAGAGGAAAATCCCTGATACACAAACTGATCCACATGGGGTACCATTGGAAAACAATGGAACAAGATTACTTTGCCTTTGTCAAAAAGTTCTCCCAATGTCAACAACATAGCAACCTAATTCGAGCTCCTGCCTAGGAGCTCCGTAGATAGGTATCTCCATGGACTTTTCAATCTTGGGGATTGGACATCATTGGCAAGATATCTCCCCCTTTGTCTAAGGGTCATGTCTTCATTAAATCAACGCTACAGATTACTTCACAAAGTGGGTTGAGGTGGCCGCTGCGATCGACTACCACTGATATGATTTGTGGCTTCATCATGGATAATATCATTTCTCGATTTGGCTTGCGTGCTACCTTTGTTTCTGATAATGGTACATCTTTTATGAACAATAAGGTTAAGCAATTTCTTGACAAATTTCACATCCAACACTTCTCTATACCTTACTATCTGTAATCTAATGGTCAAGCAGAAGCATCTAACAAGGCTATTGAACGGATCTTGCGCAAGACTGTTACTAAACATGGTAAAGATTGGCATGTATAGTTAGTATACGCATTATGGGCCTATCGCACAAGTGTTTGTACAACTAACGAAACAACACCCTACAACCTTGTGTTTGGTTTTGACGCTATTATGCCTCTTGAATTGGAGATTCCCTCTTTGTGGGTCTAATTGAAAGGGGTTATTGATGATGATTCTTACCGCACACTTCGTTTAAATCAGCTTGAGTTGTTGGACGAGCATCATTTAAAGGCCCTTCAACATCTTCAAGCTTAACAAAAATCTCTATCTAAGCAGGATAACCAAAGCATGTTACCCCAAACCTTTAAAATAGGTGACCTGGTTCTTTATGAGAACCACAGAAATGTTAAAGCGTCACTTGACCAAAGAGGGAAATTTAGCCCGAATTGGTTAGGTTTATAAATTGTCACCTTTGTTTATGGTTCTGGTGCCTATGGTTTATCCTCTGTGGATGACACTCCTCTCAAAGAACCTATTAATGCCACACAACTACGTAGATTCTATGCGTAGAAAATGAACACTATGTGTCTTATGTGTGATACCTAAATGCCTATGAGGGTCACATCTTGACACATATCCTTCATCGACACGACATCCATTTCTGTGTTATTAAGTAACTATGCATTGTTACATCCACATGTGTGTGTGCATGTACATGTGTCACATCTCTATATAGATTGTCATAAGATTTAATCATGCATAGAAACATATGTAAATTAAATCATAATAAGAATCTAAATCTAAATCATCCATCACATGAGCATATAAAATAACAACATCCATCCATAAGAGCACAAGATAGATTCACAAATGTTGAATCTCATATATATGTGTGTGTGTATAATGTATCATGTCAATGTACATGTATCGCATCACTACAAAATCACGTGATGTTGTCATATATGTCTCTGATATAAATCGCTACATCCATGTATATATACCAAAAATGTTGTACATGAAATGATTCCAAAACTATGTCATGATTGCCCTAGTGGGCGAGTCCTTGAGGTCGTTGGCACTGGAGGATCCTGGTCCTGGCAAGAAGGTTGTCTGATTGAGGTCGACTGCAACCTTGCGGTAGTAGTGCTCCATGATCGCATGCCCCTTAGCTCTCCTCGTAGCTCAACAACAGTCTCTCGTTGTGTCATTAAATCCTCTCGTGCTGCCATCTCTCACTGGCGCGATGCCTTGAGGTCTGTCATCAACTGACGCACTCGAGGGTGGTCTAGGTGACCTACAACGCCTTGCTCCGTGACATCCACTTGTCACTAGAGGTCATCGAACTGGCTTTATAGAGCGTCACATTCCCTCTCGACACTCTCATCTCGCATCACTGCCTAGTCTCTCTCTCCGAGGATAGCGCAAACCTCTTGTAAGGCCTGATCCTGCTGCCCCGTCATAGTGGCCAGTTGAGCCGCTCCCTGCACCAGCTCCACTCGACCCTCCTCATATGTTGTCTGTAGCCATGCTACAGGCTCGAACAACTGCACATGTCTCCCTACTAACTAGATGGGCTGGTAAGTATCCAACACAGGACCTCGGGTCTGCACATTGGGGACGATCTTTGGAAGCGCCTAGTGGATGAAGCTCAACCAATCAACTACACCCTTTTCAAGCACAAAATGTTTCACATCAGTATCCATCATATCCAAAAATCTAGACATCTATACATATGCAAAGAAAAGACTAAAGTACATCAATGGAAATCACAAGTACATAGCAGGATCCCCCCTCTGCCAATCTGGATCCTGCGGAGGCACCCTGCTAGAGGATCCCTTTGCAGTCGTTGCTGATGCTGCTGGTTGTGCATGTGGCACAGATGGTGGTGCGACTGGCGATGGTGGAAGAGCCCTAGTAGCCGGTGTAGGTTTGTCTAGACTTAGGTTCCTCATCTGTCGCCGCCGTTGTGGTCTCCCGCCCTCATCGCTCGAGGAGGCTTGCTCGTCGCTATCACCTCCTAGGGCTTTGACATCTCCTCCTACTGCACCTGGTGGGAAAATTGGTGTTGGGATCACTCTACTCCATCAACCTATGAATCTTGGCATGACTTCGACATCATTTATATAAATTTGCGTAGCGATGTTGTCATCGTCACTTCCCTGCGGATTGTCTTGTACATCTCCTAGAGTGGGACGAGGCAGGTCTCGCGGTCGCAACGCATTCCTGGCCGATTGTGTGCAATAGGTGGGATCGTTTTCACCTGTCTGAACTACCACATGCATTGTCGCTAGTAGTACGACATCACTACATGGTCCTGACGATCGAGTAGGAAATGGTCCCTCTACATCTGTGGGAGTTGTGTGTGGTCTGTGGTCTAGACCCCCATTCCTCGGTATGGCTGCCAGACCACATCTTCAATCCCCAGCTGGTCAATGGTGATCCTCTAGTAGGCGAGGTCTCTAGTCCGCGATCCTCTGTGTCATAATGGATACGCATGTGCTCGTGGCATGTCCAAGGGCATAGGCACTGGGAATCCAACTAGTTGTGTGCAAGTGATGTGCTCAAATTCCCAGACTTGTAGAAGGGTGCACGCCATTAGGATTTGGTACTCATGATGTATGTACTGTGAGAGCTCATAGTATAGATGGGCCAACATGTTGCGATCCCATGTGTATACTATTTGTCTCTCCTACATCTCTCGGATCAAGGGGACAAACCCTGCAATCAGCTCTGAGCCAGGACTGTCTGTCAATACCCGTCGTGCAACAGTCGCGATCATGATGCGCCGTATCAGGGGAATCGACACTCGTCCTTGGCCCAACACTCGTAGGTATAACTGCCCTGTGGCGTCTATCCTCCGCCCTAGGGCCTACTCCTACTGTCTGACCAACTCAACTGCAGATAGGATTGCTAGTGACACTCTCTCCCCCCGAATAGGAAGTCGTAAAATGCAATAGACGTCGATCAATGTGAGAGTCATCTCTCATGTGGGTAGCTGGAAGGACATGGTGTCCGCATCCCACCTCTCCATCAACACCCATAGCATCGAGGTGTTAAATTGAAACTCGGGCAAGGTAAACGTCCACCACAGACCTACTTTATGAAGAAGTCTTATGTCGGCAGTCGACAACTCCTCTGCCTGACTGCGCAATGTCTGCAATAGGTGCCCCGATGTATGCTCCCACATCTAGGGCAATGTCTGCACACAAACAAGTTTGTCATTAGTTCTAATTCCACTTTTCCAACCGGTGCTTGTGCGACCAGAAGATGACATCATGTCTTCTAGAGGAAAGCACCCTTTTAGGACGACAATGCGTCGTTCGGACGAGCGTGCCCATTGGTGACGACGGTGCGTAGCCCGGACAACATCGCATCCCATGGACACCTGCGCAGTCATCCCAACTAAAATGATAAAAAAAAAACAACACAAAACATGTTTCAAGTTGTACCTAGTCGGGCTCATCGCCTTGCTTGATCGTGATCCACAACTTCTCAATCCTTCTCGCCTTGGGCTCTCGTCTACGTGGCATTTTCACTCGGACTCTATTCAAATCTTTGCTTGAATGTCTGCAATGAAGTGCAAATGACCCTTTTTGGGGCCCACTTTCAAGTATATTGCGTAGTTTTTGCTTGAAATGGTTTTTGCCCAGTTTTGGACAATTTTTGCTCATTTTCCTTCTTGTTTTCCCCACCTTACTGGGGGCAAAACACGAGTGGGCATATACTTGCCTTCATTCAATTTTTCTCTTCTATCCATACTAATGTCTCTTAAGCATTCTTCTCGTTGAATTAGCTTCCTCCGTTTTTTCGTGCTGACAACTTTTCTAGTTTTGCAGTATGGAATTCGCCACATTAGATACTAGGTTTTCTCGTGAATACTTGGAGGCATCACTCGTGATCACTGACTCGACCTTTGTGGTTTCTACAGTATCCTTTTTGGCTAAATATTTATTTAAATTACTACATTTATTGCATTGCATGGACTTAATGAACACATCTTTCCAAACTACTTTAGTGCGATTGATCCCTAGAGCCGATCAGTGCACTAAAGTGGGGGCAAAATGTAGTGTCCTAAATTGTGCCTAGCGCATTTATGACACTTACACATGGCGCCTAGTGCATTTATGATGAATCTATGATCAGAATCATATTATTTTGGCATCTTGGGCTTGAAAGACAAAGTGCCTCGAAATGCCTTGAAACCACCTTTGGGCCTACTTTTGGATGGACGTAAGCGAGACGCGAAGACGTCCGCACGCCATGCTAACGTCTCAGAAAGATGGCACAATTTCGAATCTAGCAAAGAGTCGGACGCTGGCTGACCCGTGTCTTTTGGCTCACATTTCGCCGTAACGTCTCTTCGCGCCTCTTCCGAGTTTAAGAACCCTTCCTAGCTCATTTTGAAGGGTTCCCATCTTGGGTTCTTGGCTCTTGGCTCTTATTGTGCTCTTGATATCATACTGCTTTCTTCATGCTCTTGGATAGACACTCTACCAATATCAAGCTACTACCATCTTGTGGTGGCTCCTACCAAAAAACGCTATCGCGGACTTTGTCACGCTTATATCTCCAACAAAGAGGGGTTTGGCTTCACGTTTTGTCTTCTCTTTTATCCATTTTTCATTACATGCAATGAGTCCTTTGCATTATTGATTGTAGTTATTATCTAGGTGCATTCATTATTTCTCAAATTTCCAATATTTCTAATATTTAATACATGCAATAGGAGTTTGCTTCCATTAAGTGTAGCATAGTTTCTATTTGCATCTTTCCAATTTTCCAATTTACCAAGTTTCCAATTTATCTTTCCAATCTATCTATCTAGTTGTCCGCAGCGGTGGAAACACCTAAAACGGGGTTTGACTGAGGCAGGCCCCTATACAACCCCAACAATTTTCCCCGTTCTAGTGTGTGCAAGTGACGAATAGATTCTGCGCACAAGGAACCACACGCAGGTCTGTCTCTGGGACCTTCTCTGTGCATAGGCCGTACGGACGACAACACGTCGTCGCTGATTTCCAAAATCCAATAGCTCTCCAATTGGAAGGTATAATCTGCCTTTGATATTGTATCATTCTGTAAACTCAATTTCTGTGTATTTATTGTTCCTGCATTATAATTTTGTGCTTTAGTTAGTCTAGTTATTTGTTATCCCTTGGCTCACCTTAGCGCCAGTTTGAAGAGGTAGCGGTGGACTGATTTGCCTTCTAAGATTCATCTTCTCGGAGAGGGCAAATTTCCTCCCCTACACTTAATTGTGTTTTTTTTTTTCTTCTTTATTTTATGTTGATCTAGTAATTTGGTTATGGTTTCTCTTGTGGGATTTTATATTGATTTGGTATGTGGCTTTTTGAGGCCACACATTTAATTTTCAGTATTGGCTCTCATGGTTTAACTTTGCAGCATGATTCCACACCACTTATTTTTTAATAATTCATTGTCTAAATATATGACATTTTTATCAAATTAATAGAAAACCAATTGTTTAACTTTTAAAATTATATAAACTATTTTAAATCAAATAACAAATAATAAATCTTACAAAATATAATATAGTAAAATACTATTAATCCATATATGTAATTAAATGCAATTGTCAATTTTGACTTGTTAAATATTAAATAATACTGTTTGAAATCAAATAAAGGTTGATCTGAGCTTTCTATCATCTTAATGATGGATCACAAAATGTGATTCATCTGAAATGTTGATGCAAAAAACATACACAATCTAATTCAGAAATAAGAACAATGATTATAGATTGTAGATAACTAATTTTCTTAATAAAATAAAAAACAAAAAAATTGAGGAATGATGATGCAGATTTTGGAAACAATATTACTAAGACTACATATAGCAGCAATAAAATAAAACTAAATGAAATATAGTTTTTGTTTCTGTGATGGTTTTACAAAACTGAAATCGACCAAACTACTTTTCAAACGTGAAAGGGTGTCTGCTTGCCATCCTCCTGTTCCTGTTCCTGCCCCACCAAAACAGTTCATTTGGTTTTAATCTGTATTTACCCAAGATATAGAAGAATAAGAGAAATATTCAACTACCTCTGGTTTTCCATGTCCTTCTGAACCTCCCCAAATTCTAATTCGATCTTCAGCTTGAGAAGCCTGTGATATGATATAAATCATTAATGTAATGTAAAAACATGAACATAGAGGGCATAAGAAATGTGCATGGATTAAGTAATGACAACTGTAATACCTCTTTTATCCAGTCTGTCCTATATGTTATGATGGTGAGAATAAGGGTTTGCATTAAAACTCCCAACAACATACCAGTATAAATGCCCTGCTTACCAGTTGTATCATATTAGAAAAATGGATGATGAATTTTTACAATCATGGCTAGAAATGTGAAATTAAAGATATGGATGATAAATTACAACAAACAAGGTGGTTTATTTACCTGTGCCTGAAGATTAAGTTTGTATCCTAAGAGAATACCCAATGGCATGCCTACAATGTAATAGCAGCCTATGTTCACATATGCTACCAAAGCTTGCCATCCTGACCCTATTGCCACCTCTGAAATATTGAACAGGAAGATGGCCTAATTAATTTCATGTTCTTTGCTTCTAATATTAAACAGTCACTAACTGAATTTGACTGACCTGATAAAACCATTTGCAAGGAGCATAAGAGAATTGTTAGTTCCAGAGGTGTTGCAAGCTTGGATGTCTGTAAGTAAAAAGTAGTGGAAAATAATCTTTGGTGATGAAAATAACACCAATGCATAGAATTCCTATGACTATGGAAGTAAAGGACACAACCATTGTTGAGAGCTTTGCTGCTTTTGGGCGCCCTGCCCCGAGTTCATTGGACACTCTCACACTGCAACAAATTTACAAATTCATAAGTCACAGTATTTTGTTTATTACTATCTATATCATATTGGGAAACATATGTTTATTTGTGTAAGAATTTTTTTTATTTCATTCTGATAATAGATCTTGAAATATAATTCGAAATATTGATAAGAGAAAAAAATTACATAATCAGATCTAAAAATATAAAAATACTACTAAGAAATAGTAAAAATCAAACTGAACAGAATAAGACATAACAGATAATAACAGATAATAGATCCAAAATTTAAGTATAAATAGCCAGTAGATGAACCATTCTATTACTAAAGCCCAAATCTAATGGAGAAACCTGATGGCTGCATTGAATCCCAGTGGTATCATAATTTGCCATCCCAGTACTGTCATACTGCATAAACAACAGACCAAAATGTTTTAATTAGAATCTGGGATGCAAATATCCTAATAATAAGTAACCTTTTTGCATTTACATGAGGATTGAACTACATACCAGATTGACATTGAATCCACTGCAACAGTTGGGTTCTTCAAATTTCCCGTTAAAACAATGAGGACTGCGAAGTACCAACTTTCTAAGCTGTACATCCATTCATTAACTGACAATTTGTAAAACTAAGTAATGGAAATTTATAAAACTTTATTTATGAAAACTATACACTACCAGATTTACAGAGTACTTTCTTACATGTCAAATATTCTATTGATTGTTGAAATGCCCAGAGTACATAAAACGGTTTATGATATCTGAAGTTGATTATTAAAAATGGATATGGAGGCAAAGAAACAAACCATAGCATGACTGCAGAAGCCATGGAAAGTTTAATAAAAGCCCCCAAATCTTTGAAGGCTAACATGGATAATCCTCTCCAGGCATCTGAACATGGGCCACATACTACATAAATCAACTGCCCCAATGTTATTATCGACCATGATATGTTCAGACTCACTGCTGCTCCAACTAACCCCCAACCCAATTTTACTATGCATATCCAACAAAGGAAGATGTGGAAGATCAAGCCTATTAGAGATATCCATGCCATGGCCATAACTTTGCTCTGTGCCTGCAGAAACTTCTGAACTGGGAAATAAATTGAAAATGCAAGGAGTTGGGGAAGCATCCAAATGCAAAATTTCTGGGTAACTTGAGATATCTCTTCAGATTGTCCAAATGCCTTGAGTATTGGCCCAGCAAATATGTACAGAGGAGTAAGTACAATTGCTGTGGCTATGGAAATAATCCAAGATCGTTGCATATACACACTCAGCATCTGAATGTCCCCTGTTCCAACTGCTTGCCCACACAATGTCTCCAACGCACTGCTCATTCCCATCTACAAGAACAAGTGCAAAACAAATAAGAAACAATAGAAGCAACAGCTTAAAAAATGACTGCCCAAATTAGAAATAATGGCTTCAACAAATTTTATTATTGACCCAGTTGGCGGAGGTTTTGTATTCTAATTTACCATGATTCCCATTGCCAGGCCTCCAATAACTGCATCATTGATGGTAACTGCAGCAAGTTCGATGTTGCCAAGATGCCCAGCAAATGCCTGGGTTACAGCTCCCAGAGAATAAAACCATATTGAAGTAAAAATTACAGGGCCAGCAATGTAGCACAGCTTCTTGAATTCCAACCAAATTTCATCGATTAAAGGGTGATGGCTGGAATTGTAGTTGCAATACTCTACTGATGAATCTTGCTTGGTTTCTAACAGACTGGTATTAATGGAGTCTGCTTCCATTTCCAGCCTCAAAAGTTTCTCCGCGGGGAGCATTAAAAGATGCATAACGCCTCTTATAAAGCTACTCAACTTTGTAACAGTCCCTGCCTTGATTGGCAAGCAACCTGCTTTCCAAGAAGCTTGATCAAACTGGTCACCAATACTACCAGATACTTAAAAAATAAGGTCAAAGTTGTACCGGATACTCCAACAGAGGCAAAATACTTTTATATCGTGTATAAAAGTAGAAAATATATTAAAATCCTTCTTCTATGGCCCACACGCAACGATCACCGCCATCCGAAGTGTTGATCAGAGTTCAGTGTACCAAATGGATGAAGATCAGTGCTCACTGAGCTCTTGAATTTGAGGACATTTGAGGGTTTAGCTTATTTATTTATTTATTGGTTTTTTTTTCTAAATTTTTATTCTATTGAAAAAATTGTGTTGATAAGATAAGTACTGATTTTAAATGGGTTTAATTTCTATACCAAAAAACAAAAACTTTAAGCAACAAGTACTCTGAAACAAAAAAAGACAATCAAGGAGAAATAATGAAAGTACAACAAAAAGATACAAATTCTTACAAACAATCAATGGATGAGCAGCTTAGTTTAAAAAGTACTTATGATTGTTATGAAATAGTTGTACAATAGCAACAAAAGAACATAATAAACTAACATGTCTATATTTAAATTAACACTAATTCTAGAATAATTGAATGGTAACATTAATTGTAACTATATCTAAAACCTAACTTAATTCTAATTTTAATTGAACCCTAATTAAACACTAATCCTAAACCAAATCAAGATATTTTTTTTGAAATTTAAAATGATAAGTATTTAAGAGTGAGTTTTTCTTTTTGCAATGTTATCATATCAAATAGACTAGACGTGTGATTTTTTCATTTCATATTAGTTTCATTGTTGTTAGTGCAAATCATAAATAAGAGTCATTAATATAGAGGATAAGGTTCAAAATGGAAAACAACATTCACAATCTACCTTGCTGCAAAAATCACCCAAAGCACTATGACATCTTCATAATCAAATAATTACACCAAGGCTTTACTTATTTGAGATGGGCCATCTCGACTATTAGACTTTTCCTATTTTCTCATTCGTTGATGTCTAATGGGTGGATGCATGTATGCGAAGCGCTAGATAGGTGTGCTTAAAGGCAAGTTAAAACTTATTTTTGATAGACGAAAAGAGGTTTCACTTTTTGGTAGATGAAAAGAGGTTTCACGACGTGAGACAAATATGCGGACATTTTGTAGACTAGCAAGTCCACAATGAAATCATAGCAACTAATAAAAGAAATTTAAATTTCCACGAATGAACTTTTTAGTTTTTTTTCCTTTTTCTTTTAATTTATTTTTAAAATTTTTCTCTCAATTTGAAATGTGTGAGACTATATACTCATTCATATAAACATAAGAACTGACCTACCAATATTTTTAGTTGAATTTAAATAATTGATTCCACATGCAAATTATAAAGTGCTTTATTCAATGTGAATGATTTATTTTAATAATTTCAAATATTCACTCTCAAGCATCATAGTTTGTCTTAGCTAAATAAAAAACCTCCATATTCAACGTGAATGATTTATTTTAATAATTTCAAATATTCACTCTCAACCATCATAGTTTGTCTTAGCTAAATAAGAAACCTCCATGCCAAGGTCCATATATTTTTCCTAGTTTATTGGGCACTCATTATCAATTTTTAATTAATTAAAGTTTATAAATATTTTTAAAAATAAATGAAAATTAAAGTTAAATAAGTATCTTATATGTTATATACTTGATATGTTTTAATTTATTTTTAAGATTTTAATAATTATTGTATTATACAATATATAAATTTAATTTAATTTTAAAATAATAAATCACATTTTTAAAACTTTTAAAAAATTTGAATTTATTTTAATGACATATAATATATATAAAAAATTGATTAAATATAATAATATTAAATTTTAAAATATAAAATGTAGTGCCAAAAATTAGATCTCAAGGAATGCAAAATAATAGATCCCAAAAAACTTCTAAATAAGCATGAACCAAGCAGATCAATCTACAACATCCCAAATGAGGATAAGTGCTCGTGATTATATCATAGAGGAATGCAAACAATTAATTTATTGATTGAAGCCTTGGTGGATATAGAGATGTTAGAGGACTTAGCGATCATTTGAAAATTCATTAAACCAAAAGTTGATAGAGCCAAAATTAGGGCTTGGATCTTTAATTCATGGAAAACAACAAAAATCACCAAACTTCTACGTAATGGTTTTTTCATTGTTATCTTTACTAATCAGGAAGAGAGGGAGAAGGTGTTACAAGGAAGTTTATGGATGATGGGGAGACACCATTATATATACAAAAATGGCATCCAAATTTCAACCCGCTAGCACTCAAGCCCTATAATAATCTAATTTGGATTGGATTCTATAATATTGGTAGAGGTCTATCTGGAAAAGATCAAGAGATCATTACCCTAATTGATATTGATGTAGATTTGGTGAATGGAGACTTAGACCTTTATGTTAGGATAAAGCTAGCAACTATTAGAAGGATCCTAGAGGAAATTAAGTTATGTGTAGATGGGATGCATTGGATTTAGAAGAAGATTTTTTTTCTTCTACTTACAACGTTGAAAAAGAGATCACAAGGAGATCAATTGTAAGATTAAACCTAAAATGGTTGAGAAATGGATCTTAAGGACAAAAAATCCTAATATGGAACAAGATACTAATCCTAACACACTCACAAAATGGGTGTTACACTAGGGAATGATTGACACTCCTTGCAAGAATGATCGAGGAAGAAAACAAATAGAGAATGACAATGTTGGGATCAATAACAATTCCGTGCCTGCTCTTGATATATGTCCCGAAAATATTTGTCCACCCCGAATTGGAAAAAGTCACATACATGGTAATGACTTTAGAGTCAAGAGACGAGGCGATTGAGGAATGTAGTGGGAAAGAAGAATTAATGGAAGAGGAATGGAAATCATAGAAAGAGAAATTAGACGAAGATGAGCTTGGAATCATTAACTCTAGATGTATTGGCCAATTAGCTGCAACAATCTTGAAAAAATCTAAGAAAGAAAGAGGAAGAAAGACAAATTGGCAAAAAAAAAGAGAGGATGAAGCCTTGGAGAAAGGATTGGTAAACATAAGGCATTTCTTAATAAGACCAAGGGAGTTAAGTCCTCCTTTGGAGAGTAATGAGGACCATCACATGGAACGTTAGGGGCCTCTTGACCATGATAAATGACGCTTAGTCAAGCGTCAAATGGAAAAAATATTGTTAAATGTAGCAATACTGTAAGAAACAAAGATAAGCTCAGAAAAATGGGGCAAGATTTGTTTATTATTGCAAAAGATGAGATGGTGCGTTTCATAGTTTTTGTGGCAATGTAGGTGGGTTGGGTATTCCATGGAACCCGCAGACCATTGATCCCTCAATAACAGTGGCAAAGAGTAATTAGATGTTATGTAACATTAGAAGCCATGTTTCTGATATGAAATTCTAGCTTTTTAACATTTATGGGCCCATTTGAGCTAAAGACAAAGATAAGTTGTGGTATACAATTTTATAGATGATCAAAGATCCGAACAATGATAATTCAATACTTGATGGGGATTTCAACATGATTTTGGACCTTAGTGAGAAAAGTGGTGGGTTATCTAAAGTCATTAGAGCTATTACTAATTTTTGAAATTTCATTGATATTATCGAGGTAGTTGATTGTATTCTAAAGAATGGCAAATATACTTGGATGAGTAGGAGAGTTGATTTTACCAATATATCCAAAAGACTTAGACAGATTCTTTACGAGGCAATTTCGGTTGAAGAATGAGGTTTCATGTGCGTCCTACATCTTCTTGTTTTCAGTGTCAGATCACTTCTTGGTCCAATTAGATCTGAGTATGTGTGAGAAGCCTAGGAGAGGATATTTTAAATTCAAACATATGTGGTGGAGGGACACCACCTTGAAAAGTAAAATTGAAGAATGGTGGAAAGAGAGTAATTTATTTAAAGGAATGACAATTCATATTTTCTTGAAAAGATCAGGTTTTATTAAAGATAAATTAAAATAGAGGAAAAAGGAGAGATTCAAGAATATTTTGTTGAAACAGAATTGGTGGAAAATGACCTATCAGATTTAAATGACAAGATCATCAGAGATGACATGTTCAGAGATGACTAACTAAAAGAAAAAGAACTTAGGGAGAGGCTCTTTGAGTTGCTCGCTAGAGAAGAGATCTATTGGAGGGACAAGGTGCATGAAAATTGGATAAGGATGGGTGCAAATACAATTTTTTTTATGCCCTAGTAAAGGCTTTAAGTGAAAGGAATAAGATTGAGGAGGTTAGGCTGATGAATGTTACTATATGTAGAGACATTTCAATTATCAATTCTAAGGTGATTAGATACTTCCAATTGCTTCTCGCCAATGGTTTGGGGGCAATAATTGATAATAACGATTGTCTTGGTGGTGAGAAGATACAAGTTAAACTTTGATAGGGCGACAAAAAGGGAACCCAAGGAAGGTTGACATTGGTTACATCATTAGGGATAGTTTTGGTAAATGCGTTTGGTTTTTGGCTAGAAATATAGGACAAGCCACAAAAAACGAAGCTAAGTTGGAGATCTTTACTAGGGGGCTCTAGTTATGTAAGCAAAAAGGAAATAAAAATCTAGATATAAAAGGAGATTCATAGTTTTGTATCAATGTAGTATGTAAGGGTCATGTTACCAAATGGAAATTAATGCTTTGGGTGACAAGGATTAAAGATTTTCTTCCTTCCCTTGGTAATACTTGTATTACCCATGTGTACCGCGAATCCAATAAAGTGGCGAACTTTCTCATCAATATGGGTGTATCTTTGGACAATAAGGAAATTGTTGAGGCATCTCTAGATATGTGCCCCGATCTTATTAAGTTTCTCAATCTTGATTGTCTGGTTGGTGTTGGTTTGTTAAAGATGGACATTCAGAGGTTTGGAATTAGGTGATTATCAATGGACATGGTGGTAGACTAGGCGATGGGCTTCCACTATAGAGCCTCGAGGATGACTCATCATTTGGTCAAAGAGGATCTTAACACAATCCCTAAGATTAAAATAAACACAAAGGAAGACTATATTGCAGAAGCTTTTGACATTGTTGGTGTTGGGAAAAAACAAAAGGTGGCTAAGGCCTTAGAGATTTTTCAGGGACAAATTAGATAGAACTGATATGGTTCCCTTTGCTAACTATGTATTACAAAAGATTTTGACACTGTTGGTTTTGGGAAAAATAAAAGGTGGTTGAGGCCTTAGAGTTTTTCAGGGATAAACTAGATATGACTGATATGGTTCCCTTTGCTAACTATGTTAGCATTTATGGTGATCTTTTTTCTACCTCTTAGTTAGAGAGAATTAATGAAATCATGAATGGAATTAACTCCATTGTGCACTATATGTAATCTTTGTTTTGTCATATCAATAGAGGGAGCTACCCCCATATGGTAGCACTTACCAAAAAAAATTAAAATAAAATTATAACTTTAATAATTTAAATATAGTTTATTTTTATTTTTATTTTTTCAATTAGAATTATAATTGTAATTTTTCAATTTAATTAGTTTAAAAATTAATTATATTTATGTTTACTTTTATAATAATTTTTATTTGTTAATTTATTTAAGAACTTAATTATATTTGATTTTTTTTAATTTTTCAATTAGAATTATAATTGTAATTTTTCAATTTAATTAGTTTAAAATTTAATTATATTTATGTTGAATTTTATAATAATTTTTATTTGTTAATTTATTTAAGAACTTAATTATATTTACTCTTAATATTTTAATAATTTTAAATTAATTTTATTTAGACTTAATTAATGTTAATATTGTTTGTAATTATTAATTATATTTTTAGATACATATTTTATTAATATTTTAATTTTAATAAATTAAAAATAAGTTTTACTTTTGTAACTTAATGGATTTATTATTAATTTTTTAGATACTATCTTTATTAATTTTGGATTTGGACATATTTTGACTTTTCATTTGAATTATTCTATTTTATTTTTTATTTAGATTTAAATTTAAAATTTATTTTAATTAAATTTTATCTCTTCTAAATTTTTAAATAAAAATAAAAATTAATTACAATTAATTTGATTTATAATTATTTATTTTATTAAAAAAATTCTAATTCTAAATGTTGGAGTTATCTTTTATTAGCTAATAATTATTTATTTAATTATTAGTCTATTATACTCCATGCCTAAGCTAAACTTAGGAATCTTATAATTCTTTACTGCTTCGAGTATCATTTTATAAAGATTCTCTCTTTGTATTTTCATAACTGTAATTATTGAATTGCATTCTTGTTGTTGGTGTAAATAATTATTCATCATGGATATTATTACACTTACTTAAGTTTACTTAGGAAATGCATTTCATAGTAGTTTGAGTATGAGACACTTGGGTGTTTGTGCCATATTGGGATAATGTGTGTAGGAGAAATTCCACCTTTTATGGTGTTGATCTTGTTGTTACACTCCACATTCAGTGGGTGATCCACCTCATGTGGACTATTATATTATTTCTCCTACCTACCCACACCTATTTCCTACCTACCCTTGTTTCTTATTGAGCCACATGTCATGTTTGTGTGCTCACATATCCCTAGCCTTGCCTATATAAGCAGGCTCATCTACATTGTATGTAATTTGATTATTGATCATTTTCTATTGATGAGAATACAATTTATTCTTGTCCTATATTGTGTCTCTATTTTGTACATTTCATTGAGCTCTTGATCTTGGCAAAATCTTACATGGTGTCAGAGCTATTGGGGCTTCATTGATTCGTCTTGAAGAGGCATTATTGCAACGTCAAGAGGCAAATATGAGGAGCAGCATCTTTTGGAGGCGTCCTAGACTAGATCCGACCCCGCCATTGCGTCCAGAAGGCCGTTTCCATGAATTTTGGTTATAAAGTCGGCCTATTTTGGTGAGAAAATTTTTTTCGCCAATTTTGCTATTATTGTATGAATTTTGAAATTTTTTTATATATTTTCCGAAAATAAAAAAAATCAAAAAATTTTCGTCAAAAAAAAAAATTAAAATTTTTTTTTTCGGAAAAATTGAAAATCAAAAAATAAAAAATAAAAAATAAAAATTGAAAAGTCAGAAAAAAAAGCAAGTTTTCGGGGGGTCCGTAGACCCCCCGTGACCCCATATCGCAGGTTGCAGGTCTGCGCGCCTGTACCCGCCATCGCCCGTGTTGCTGCTGCAGTGTACCTTCCGCCCGCGCCGAGAGCCGTGCCGCCGCCGACGCTCGCCGCCGCGCTGACTCCTCCCGACACCGATCTTCGCCCTCCGTGCTGGTAGCCTCCTCCTCTCCGGCGACCGCCAAAACACCTCCGGCCGCCTCCGGCAGTGCCCGGGCCCACCGGTCTCTCCTGCTTCGCCGACGACCACCCAGACCGGAGGACCCGCGTCCGCCACATGGCAGGCGGCCACTGGCCCGCGGGTACAACCCGTGACACATCACCTCCATACACAGTGACATGTCACCGCCTGTGCCACACAAACATCCGTACGTCTGCCACGTCATCTGCCACACAGAGCTGCCCAGTCAGCAAATCCGTACGGTACGACCTGCACAGTCATCTGCCACGTCATCAGTCTGTACAGTATGGATGCCTAGTCAGCAGAGAGGCTAAGTTTTTGCGACGGTCATACGGTCATCAAATTTAACCCAGTGACTTGATGACGTCATCGCCACATCAACATTTTTCAAAAATTTTGCAGGCCCCTCTCATTTGCATTTTTGATTTTGCAGTTCAACTTCAAATGGCCATAACTTGCTCATTTTTGCTCCTTTTTTCGAGCAATTTTTTTTGAAATGGGCTAGAATTTTGTGCTCTCCGTAGTGGTGAAGAAATTTTTTGATTTTGATGCACTAATTTTTTAGAAAATGCAGTTTTTGGTGACTGTACCTGAGTAATCCCAGTTTTTGCAACTTCAAAGGCTTCGTTTGGGGTCATACGACCTCCTTTACAGGTGCCGCTTTTTTTGAAAGTATGTATTTTTTGTCTACTTTCACTTGATGCTATCAGATTGATGCCATTGTAAGTAGAAATTGTACTTTCAGATTTTGGCCTTTTTTGGCTCTCTTGGTACGTGTATATTTGCTTGAATCTCAGTTAGATTCATTGCACTATTGATTGAAGTCTCTTGTATCTCATTTGAGAAGTTGTAAAATTTGCATCATAAGTCCACTTTGCCTTGTTTTGCAAGTGGCTCATTGTAATCACACTAAGTATAAAGTGCCAAAATCATCACTTTGGGGGGGGGTACTTTGATTGAGTGAATTTGGGGGGGTGTCTCTTGTGCTTTTGTGCTCTTGTGTTCCTTCCTTTTTGCTGCTATGGGTTCTTCTAAGTTTCCTCTCTTAACTCCACATAATTATGCTACTTGGAAAATTGATGCATGGAGTAAACTTATGGAAAAAGGACTCACTCATTACATTGATGGAACTACTATTGCTCCCGCTGATCCTAAGGTTGATCTAGTTGGTCACTTGGATTGACTTACTAAAAATATTATGGCAATTGGTACCTTAAGAAAGTATGTATCAAAGGATCTCATTTTTCATATTGAGAAGTGTACTCTAATCAAGGATGCTTGGCAAAAGTTTCAAGACTTGTATGGTCAAGTTGATGAGATTAGGGGATATCAAATTGATAGTGATCTCACCATGTTAGATCCCAAGAACTTTGATACTATACAAGATTATGTCACTAAGGCAAATGAGTTGAGGGCACAACTCAAAGATTGTGGCATTGATAAGAAGGATACTCAATTGATATTCAACTTGATAGGCAAGCTTCCACAAGAATATGCAACATTTGTTTCTAGTTTCCAAACCCATAGGATGACAATGGGTTCAAGCTACAAAATGCCTACATTTGATGCTTTCAATGAAATGTTGATGATGGAACAAACTAAGTTGATAAGCATGGGCATTCTTAAGACTTCTAAGTCTCAAGCTTTAGTGGCAAATCAAGGGAACAAAGGAAATCAAGGAAAGGACAACTCAAACAAGAAGAAATGGCAATCAAAGCCTAAAGAAAAAGCACCATCTTCTCCACAACAAGGAGATTCATCATCTTCCAAGAGAGATAATTCACCAAAGAGGGAGAGACCTACTTGTGCTTATTGTAAAAAGATTGGTCATGAGGAGCATCGTTGCCATTCTAAGAAGATTGATGAGCTCACACATATCATCAAAAAGCATAAAATTGATTTGCCTAAAGTCTACAAGAAGGACGATTCATCAACTTCCACTTCCTCACATTCAAAAGGAAAAGGGCAAGCATTCATGGCTTCTACAAGTGGAAAGACTCACTCTTTTGGAACAAGAAAAGGAAAAGCTCTATGTGCTACTATCAGTCATGATTCAGAGAGATGGCTTCTAGATTCAGGGGCTTCTCATCATATGGCATCTTTGCAGTCTATGTTCTCTACATTTGAGCCTTGCACCATGCCACAGATTTTGATGGGCAATCATACATACATGGATGTGATTGGGAAAGGATCTATTGACATTGGGGATAACTCCTTCAATGATGTGTTGTGTGTACCCCACTTGACAAACAATCTCCTTTCTATCTATCAAATCACACATGGCGCAACTAAGAGAGTTGTGGAGTTCACACCTGACTCAGTTTTCATTAGAGACTTGGAGACTAGAGCTATCATTGCAACTGGGGTGGTTGATCATGCATCTCGGTTATACTCCTTTTTAGATTTTGTTGATGATGATGATTTCACATTTGATGATTCTACACATTATGATCACACTTCTTGTGATGATTCTGATTTTGAGGAGAACTTTGGGCACTTGAACATGGGGATTCTCACATGTGACCCCATTCTTGAGTCTTGTATTTCATCTCCTCATATTGATATCACATCACCTATTGCACCTGATGATGCGGATAGTGCAACAGTCTTGCCTTCATGTGATTCAGTGCAGCAGGATATTCATTGTCTTCCAGCTTCAGATTCATGGGATGATTACTTGACAGACATTGCAGGTTTGTTTGTGGAATCCTACATTGCAGATTTGGGAGACATCATTGATGACATTCATCTTCTCTTTGATGAAGATGATCCTTCTTCTATTGTTGCGAGGGCACACTCTGACCCTCTTGTTCATTCTCTACATGATCATTCTTTCGAGGTTGACATGATTGTGGATACTTATGTACAACAGTTGGAGGAGGTCTCTTTATGTTTTGAGGAGACATGTGAGTCTTTGGGACATGTTCTACATCCATCTCCACTAGATCTTGGAGTGCCTTTTTCAGCAGTGTGGCACAGTTTACCACCTTTGGAGGGGGTATCTTTCAGCATTGACATGGGGACACTTGAGCAGTTTTCAGAGATTCCTTTCATCATGAGTTTTCTTCATATATCTTCCCTTCATGATTGGGGAGACTTCATGGATACACCTTTGGTTTTGTTTCTTCCTAAGGGGAGGAATGTTGTTCAACGTTCATGGAGCAGTTTCTTCATACATCGAGCTTCTATCATTGGTGCAGATTCCACATTGAGGGGGGGCTTCCTAGCTTCTCTTCTTCTCTCATATGGGGGGGGGGGACTTTTTCCTCACATGGGGTTTTGTCCTTCACATTCTTCTATGAGAGTTCTCTTGTATAACTTTCATCTCTCTTTTGGGGGAGGGTTTTTTCCCATTGGGTTTTTCTCTCTTTCCCCACTTTGTGAGAGTTTTCATTGCATTGGTTTGCATGCATTTGCATTTGTACATGGGTACCTAACATGGCCTCGTAGCCGGGACCCATCTTGCATTGCTTAGTTGTATTGTAGACTTAAGTACATTCCCCTAAGTTGCACTTAAAGGGGGGTGTTGGTGTAAATAATTATTCATCATGGATATTATTATACTTACTTAAGTTTACTTAGGAAATGCATTTCATAGTAGTTTGGGTATGAGACACTTGGGTGGTTGTGCCATATTGGGATAGTGTGTGTAGGAGAAATTCCACCTTTTATGGTGTTGATCTTGTTGTTACACTCCACATTCAGTGGGTGATCCACCTCATGTGGACTATTATATTATTTCTCCTACCTACCCACACCTATTTCCTACCTACCCTTGTTTCTTATTGAGCCACATGTCATGTTTGTGTGCTCACATATCCCTAGCCTTGCCTATATAAGCAGGCTCATCTACATTGTATGTAATTTGATTATTGATCATTTTCTATTGATGAGAATACAGTTTATTCTTGTCCTATATTGTGTCTCTATTTTGTACATTTCATTGAGCTCTTGATCTTGGCAAAATCTCACACTTGTTGCACAATCAATACGACTCCTCTTTTTTGGATCTTGGAATTCTGGCCTCCATAGCTTTTTTGCTTCTCTCTTTCTGTGATAGGTTTGCATGTAGGTGATCTTTGGGAGCTGTAGAGTTGATTTTTCCTCAACTCCAATATGGTATCAGAGCTCCAAATCTACATGCCTTTGTTCTCTTTATGAGAGATTTTGCGCCTTGTTCTTCAGATCTGTGTATTTAAGGGTTTGTGTAGTTGATTTTTTCCATTTCTGGGGGTAGTTGATTTTTTGATACATTTTGGTGCCAAAAGGACCTCATAGTTGGATTTAGAAGGCCGATTCCATGAATTTTGATATATAATTTGACTATTTTCAGTGACAGGGGCATCTAGGACATGATTTTTTATTGACATGTTTTTCGATGCACAAAAATCCATACATCTGTACCTGCAAATGCGTCATAAAATTTTCGTAAAAAAAAAATAATAATTTTAAAATTTTTTTTACCCTCTTTATGCCCTAAAAGAGGGGTTTTTTTTCGTTTGGTCGCAACTTGGTCATACGGAGGCATTTTTCGACAAACCTTATATCGTTAGAAAGCTCTTTCTGAGCTCTATCTAGATCTGGAGGTTTGAATTTATGATTTTTCTTTTTTGATGGTGTTTTTTTTTTTTTTTTTGTCAAATCCAGAGGTTCATTTTTGCACTCCAGGAGACTTAACTTGAGCATTCAAACTCCGTTTTTCAAAAAAATTATATTGTTGGAAAACTTGTTCTGTGGTCTTTCCATTCATATCATTTTTCTTTCTAGATTTTTCTCCAGGTATATTTTAATCATTTTTTTGCTTTTCAGCACTCAGGTGAATATTTTGGATGTTTCAGGTCCTGGGATCTCTTTCTTTGAGTAGGATGTCTCGTCTTTGGTTATTCTTTTTGTTTCCAGTCTTCCGTCTCTTTTGATCATTGTAGCATTTTATTTATGCAAACACATTGAGATAAAATGCCATCATACATTGTATACTTGGGATCTTGCACATCTTTTGCCTTATTGTACATGCACTACTTATAAAGTGCCATGGGAGGTTGATGTTTGCCTTTGTTTTCCATCTACCTTTGTCACATGAGTGTTCCTTCTACGATATTAGCCTTATGATGTGTGTCAAGTGAGTGTTCCTTCCACGACACTATGTACTTTCTCTGCACCTTCGATGTTCCTAGTTCTTCATCATGCAACTCTTGTTGGCCGTTCTTTTCAGTGTACCTGTCCCTCTCCTTTTCAGCATTATTGGGAGGTTTGTCATGCTAGTTCTAATGCTTCTTTGGTTCGATTGATCAGCTATTCAAGCTTTGGTGTTTCATGCCATTTGTATCTTTGAGTTCAGTTGTTTGCCTTTGTTTGCCATCTGATTCGAGTAGTGTCATTTGAGGGCACTCATGTAGATTACAATCTTCTCTACTTGGTCATGTTCTATTTCAGTGGGGGTTCTTTAGATCAATAGTTACTCTTAGACAATGTTTGCAACTATTTCATGCTTCAGTGGTGTTCTTCATTCTCTTCTTTTTGTTCCTATCTTTTGGAACACTCTTGTTTGGAGGCTTCTTAGTCCTTCACTTGAGCTTTCATCTCTTCTTGGAGAGGACTTTTGTTCCCACAGGGTTTTCTCATTTTTCTCCACTTTACAGAGATTTTATTGTACTTGGGTACCTCATCAGACCTAGTTGTCGGGACCCATTGTTGTTTTCCTACATTTTTAACATGCTTTTGTAGTCCTTAGTTGTTTTTTAGCTACTCTCTAAGTTCATCTTAAGGGGGGGTGTTGGAGTTATCTTTTATTAGCTAATAATTATTTATTTAATTATTACTCTATTATACTCCATGCTTAAGCTAAACTTAGGAATCTTATAATTCTTTAGGGTTTCGAGTATCCTTTTATAAGGATTCTCTCTTTGTATTTTCATAACAACTATAATTATTGAATTGCATTCTTGCTGGACAATCAATATGACTCCTCTTTTTTGGATCTCTGAATTCTGGCCTTCATAGCTTTTTTGCTTCTCTCTTTCTATGACAGGGTTGCATGCAGGTGATCTTTGAGAGCTGTAGAGTTGATTTTTCCTCAACTCCAATACTAAATATATATGAATTAATTAAAATTGATAATTTATATATTAAATATATTTTTTGCTTAATAATAAAATATTTGTCTTTAAATGTATTAGTTATGTTTTGTCCAATCTATATATAGTTGTTTAATTAGAATAAATATCTAAAATAAAAGGAGTGGGGTGACTACCTCTATTGTGTACATATAATGTATAAATAGGTACTTTTAAAATATTATTTTATATTTTTATATTTTAATAATAATTATATTGTAGACACTTAAAAATAATTATTTTAATTATTTTTTAATTCCTCACATAATTAATTAATTAAAATTCTTCTCAATATTAATTAAATATAATTAATATTGTCACTATAGCATATGATTATAAATCAATCCCTTTCTTTATTCTTCTAAAAAAATCAAATACTCACAAATCTTCCTCTTAGCTAATTAATTTCAATTAATTAGTTAACCTACATGATTCCTACAAATCATCTTCTTAATTCATCATTAACCTAATAAATTCTTCTAGAAACTCCCTAAACTCACTTAACATTATTCTTTTAGTCAAATTCTCCTACAAATATAAATCCCACCTAACATTTCCTCTAATTCCCCTCCTAGTGAGTCGTTAATGGCTAATCATCATGATTAGCCACAAAGTCAACTCTTTGTCCTTTCATCCAGCCACTAGCTTTAAATGCTTTTTTTCTAGATGAATGTAAGATTTTCAAAATCTCACATTCCTCTAGGCATTTCCCTCTCCCAAGGAATTTTTAATTCCTTTTTATTCTTCTAATTCCCATAATATCTGTTTTTGAAGAATTTTTAATTCCTCCAATGCATCTTGTAGAGTGTGGAGATACGAAATGCCTTTAAGGCACATTTCTTGGTCTCCACACCCTCTCTTGGACCTTGTGTGACCTCACAAGTAAATCTTAGCCCTTCATCTCGAATTCATCCTAGCCATCCGTTTTCCTCTCCTCTTCCTATAAAATAGGGTTCCATCCCTTCATTCAAAAACATCTTGAAATTCAGTAAGCTTATGCTGCCCTTTTGAGCCCAGGAAATCATCTTAGCAACTTGATCATCTCATCCTTATCATTTGTGCACAATATTGGAGAGCCATCCACATCTAGCAATCAAAGGAGCACATCAAGTGAAGCATTATCAAGGGGCGCCTTCACTTCATCAAGCTCAATCCGAAGGAGAAGGTAAAATAGTAAGGTGAAATGGTATTTTTATGATATTTTAGCATTCTGCATGTTTATTTCGTTATGTTTTGATCAGTTTACCTTTCAAATCTATTTTTCCCTCTTCATTTTGGCACGCTCGGTGGGACCCACGTCCTTGAGAACTAATGTTATTATTTTTTTTTAAGGTTTTTGTGAGTTGTGAGACGCAAGTTCCAGAATAGCGTGACTGCAGAAAATAAAATAAAAAAATATATATATATCTTTTTCGCAGGTTCTAGAATCGTGGATCTGCATTTCTGCGCGATAGCTCCTCCTTATTCTGTTCCGTTTCTTTCCTTTTTTTCTGTTTCTGTTGCAGCACGACAGCTCTGTTATCTGATTTGTTATTTGATTTGTTGTCTGTTCTGTTTTAGTATAATCTGTGCGAAAGTAGGAGAGTATGCTCTTGTCTATATAGACAATCAGAAATCCAGACTTTTCACTTTTCTATTCTGTTTAGCACGACTGTATGCTTTGACCACAGGAAAGTGTGAAAATAGGAGAGTATGCTCTTGTCTATCTAGACAATCAGAAATCCAGACCTTTGACACTTTTCTATCTGTGTAGAGATACTGTCTGCTTTGTTAATCTGTCTAAAAATTTTAGGTGCTAACTGTAGTCTGCATTTAATTTATTTATTTCCTGTTATCTGCTCTGTTTAAATATAATCTGTCTGTCCGCAGGAAAGTGTGAAAGTAGGAGAGTATGCTCTTGTCTATCTAGACAATCAGAAATCCGGACCTTTGACAATTTTATTTTATTCTGTTTAGTGCGACAATTTTCTCTATTAAATCTAGGGTTTCTGTCTGCTCTGTTAAATCTAGGGTTTCTGTTTTGTTAAATTTAGGGTTTCTGTTCTGTTAAATTTAGGGTTTCTGTTCCGTTAAATCTAGGGTTTAAAAAAAAAAAAGTAAATTTTTTTCTATTTTTTCGCCATATCTTCTTTATCTTGACTCC
The DNA here is from genome assembly GCF_030272615.1 of Cryptomeria japonica. Taxonomy (NCBI): domain Eukaryota; kingdom Viridiplantae; phylum Streptophyta; class Pinopsida; order Cupressales; family Cupressaceae; genus Cryptomeria; species Cryptomeria japonica. The sequence continues at coordinate 628,627,456 of NC_081408.1, read as the reverse complement.
ATTTCCCTTCAAACTTCACCATATTCTCTACATTGCCATTTTCCACATTTTCTTCCTTCGAGGCCTTATCTCAAAAATCCACTTTTTGAAGCCCAAAATCCCATATTTCTCTATTTTTAGGGTTTGCCATAACTTCTTCCCTTTTCATCCAATCACCTCCAAATTTTTCCCATATTATCCATCTTCAACTTTTGCTTCTTTGTCCCTCTTGGACAAATTTTCCCATTCCTTCATCTCTCCTCCAAAATCCCCATTTTTTCGCTTGCATATCCCTTAGAAAGTGGTAAAAACCTAGTCAAACCCCATTTACCTGTCAAAGCTTTCTTCAAATCCACATTTGTCATTAGTAAAAAAGTTTTTATTCATGTTTTTCTATTTATTCCCAAAAAATTAAAAAAAATTAATATTTTTGTCATTTTGTTGATTTTTTGCAGGACGCTTGTTGAAGACTATTTTTCCAAACTACTAATCAAGTTGTTTTGCAGGACGCTTTTTGAAGACTTCATTTTTCAAACTACTAATCAAGTGGTTTTGCAGGTTGCCTAGCTGATTCAACCAAATATTGTGCATTTATTTAAATTAGGCACCTAGATATTAATTAAAATGGAATGAACCATTGTCTTATGTGTCTTTAAGAAAAGCGTAAAGGTAGGAAAGTATGCTCTCGTCTTACTAGACGATCAGAAATCCAGACCCTCCAACCTTTTCTTGTTTGATTGTGTGTTTATCTCTAGCGGGCCTGCCCTCCCAACTTGCTCTTTGAGAAGGTAAGAGGGGAACGACCCAAGTGAGTACACCCGGACCTGGGGTTCCCAACTCACTATAATAAATAGGCCATTGACTACGAAAGGGTTAATGGTTGAGGCTATATGAGAGTTCACTTTCACATTGGGTGCTTAGTAGGATCCTAGAGATCTCTATCATGCTTGCGTGACTACTAAGTTCTTGGTGCTTCGTTGGGTTATAGGCCTCAATTGCACTTGCGCAACTTCAAAGGGTAGCTCCTAATGGGAAGACTTACTAAACACCTTGTTCATAGTGGCCAAAAACCCTCTAGTCATTGGTGCAGGAGGTCGGACCTTTGAAGTGGCCCGTATTCTTATGGCCCTTAGTAGAGACACAAAGTTTTCCATGAGGAGTTTTCATGGGAATTGATGCTTGGCTGCCCCGAGAAGTGAGTGCCGTGGAGGGGAGCCAGTGGGGTCAAGCATCTAAGTGTCCGCTCTGGGTAAGCGTAGATGGGAAACCAATTGGGATTCAATGACTATTGTCCTTGCTAGCCTTAAGAATGTTGTATATGAGCATGAGTGTCTTTGAGATAATATGCATTTAATCATTGTGTTTGCTTTGTTTGATACATACTTGCCAAGAGTAGACTAAAAACACATCACTATCCCCAAAAAACTTTGCAAAAAAATTTGTGAAGACACAAACAAATTGTCCAAGTTATTACCCACACCAAGTTCAAAATTGCGTCAAAACTCCGTCCGTCCCATTTTTCATAAGCCTAAGAGAGAAGCTAAGAGTTTATCCTCTACGTCAACATTCAAGTTTGTCCTTTGAAACACCTACTATCATCCAAATCAGGGTGGCCATATCCTTTCATACAACTTGCCATTTAAATAGATCCTTCATGTTCATGCCAAAGACAAACTAGTCATCAAGTTTTCTTCTAAACCATCACTACCATACCTTCTTCGTCAATCATCCTCAAATTTCTTAAGTCCTTTCATCCTCAAATTTCTTAAGTCCTTTCATCACAAATTTCTTAAGTTCTTTCATCCTCAAATTTCTTAAGTTCTTTCATCCACAAATTTCTTAAGTCCTTTCATCACAAATTTCTTAAGTCCTTTCATCACAAATTTCTTAATTCTTTTCATCCTCAAATTTCTTAAGTCCTTTCATCACAAATTTCTTATGTCCTTTCATCCTCAAATTTCTTAAGTCCTTTCATCACAAATTTCTTAAGTCCTTTCATTCTCAAATTTCTTAAGTCCTTTCATCACAAGTTTCTAAAATCCTTCCATCACAAATTTTCTAAGTCATTTCATCACATTTTTCCTAAGTCTTTTCATCACAAATATCGTGTATGGTCGCAACTCGATCCCAAAAGAAAAAGATGGCTGATCAACAATATGGCATGCCAGACATTGGTGTCCTATATGAAGATCCCACGCAAGATCATACACAAAGTGGGCAACCAAGCGATCAAGATCAAAGCCAAAATCTTGACATGGTTAACCAAGATGAACTTTGTCCGGAAGTGCAAACTTTTCTAGTGGATTCTTATAACCAAGAGATGATAGAAAAGTTTATTAAACACAATCCTACTGCACTTCTGAAAACTCTTCTTGAACATGGAGCTCAACTTCCACTTGAATTTAATAGATCCGCTCTCGTCCAACAACCACAAGGAGACCTCGCTCCCACACAAAGTGCTGCACCTACTATTCAAACTCAATCAATTGCAGCCCCATCAATCATCCAAGCCCAATCAATGCCACCCGCGACACCTCCCACCACGATCTCCATCCCGCCTTCTTCCTCCTTACCATCCATACCACTATCAAATCCAATCTCATCCATTCTCCAACAAACTTCTATACCACCTCCTTCTATTCAACCACATATTTCTATTCCACAAACTTCCCTTTCTCCCAACAATGTCGCAAATTTTATCCATACCGCATTCAATCCCGTCACAACAGTTGGCGGATCGCAACCAACTATCACACGAACCCCAACAACATCAGTCATCACATCCCACATTCGCACTTCCTCATCATATCAATATATTGGTGGTGGTGCACCTTCTTTAGTTCATCCAATTCTTGGGGCAGATACAATTCATCAATATCAAAGTCCACAACAAGACCTCATCAAGGAAATTCAAGACATGAAGAATATCATCAAAAACATGAAAGAAAAGACTAATAAAAGGAAAGCTTACTCATTCGAAGAGTTTTGCCCTTGTCCTTATGACCCATCTATATTAGTTGCACCGTATCCCCCAGGATTTGAGATCCCTAAATTCACCAAGTATGAAGGCAAAGGAGACCCCCGCGACGATGTCTGCGAATTCCACATCTTATGCCAAGAAGTCTCCTATAGTGATCTTTATCTTCGCAGACTCTTTCCCAAGAGTCTCACGGGAGACGCCCTGACATGGTTCTCATCTTTACCATGAGGTTCCATTGTCTCTTTTCCAGATTTAGCAGAAAAATTTGTGGCCCACTATGCATACAACATGGGTAATGATGTTTCTATGATGGACCTATGTAATACAAAACAAAGGACTGGAGAAACCTTCGCCAATTTCCTACAAAGATGGCGACATCTTATCAAAAAATTCCAGTGGGACATGCCAGAACAACATCAAATTGAACTATTTCAAAAGAACTTGGTGCCTGAACTTTCAAGACCTTTAATATCTCAATGTATCAAATCCTTCCAAAAATTGACCGATAAGGGCCTCACCCTAGAACGTGTCTTGTTGGAGGAAGGAACCTTGAAACATTACTAGAAGTCATCACAAAGTTCTTCCTCTTATCATAACGACAAGCCAAAATTCTGGGCTAAAAATAAAAAACATGGTCAATGATGGTGTAACTGATGTGAAGCGGGTCCAAACCGTGGCCACTCCCCCAAAATCCACCACCAATATTCATCAATTCAACAATCAAAATAATTCAAATCAATCTCAAAAACCTCACAACAATGTCTCAATCCAAGGATGACCACCCCGATCGAATAACAGGACTCCAAGAGATTTCACTCCTCTTGCTGAGCCTATTGAATTGGTGTTTCAAAAACTTGTCCAAGCAGGTATAGTGGTTTTTCCAATCACTCGCCCGTTTGATCCCAATCAACCTAAACCAAGATGGTATAATGAAAATGAGTATTGTGAATACCATCGTATCAAGGGACATGATACACGAAAGTGTATGAAACTGAAGATCTACATACAAGATCTCATTGATAGAGGTGAGATTGAGGTAGCAAATGCAAAACCTGGTAATAACAATGACAAACTCAAAATGTACCAAGAATCCTTCCCAAAGCATGATAAAGGAAAAGGCTCATCATCTAATGTAATGGATTATGACTATGCTAATCACGTAACCGGTTTTGATTTTTTAGTAAGTCGCATTGAACCTACAGACAATCATGTCAATGTCATAACCATCCAAGGAGTTAATCCTCCTTCTTCCCAAAGCAGACCAAACTCGGCTAGAATAGTCATTCAAGGTGCCACGCCTTCCACCTCCCATTTCCAAAATGACTGTAATGCAACCACACGCCGAGGAAGAGTCACCATCCAAGGAGTTCCTCCCCCACCAAACCCTCCACCCATGTCTTCCACCCGCCGATATGACCTCCTTGATCAACTTGGGAAGACACCCGCGCAGATCTCCATTTTGGAACTTCTCAAGACTTCTCCAGTCCATAAAGAAATTTTGGAACACGCCCTTCTCCAATCACGCGTTCCTGATAACATCAATGCCACCCAATTTCAAACCCTCATTGGAAACCTTGTTGCCCAGCAACACATTGTATTTAACTCCAAAGATGCTCCCGCAGATGAGGACCATAACAAACCTTTGCACATCGAAGCTCTCATCCACAAGCACAAGGTCAAACATATCCTCATAGACGGTGGATCCGGGCTTAATCTATGTACATACAAATTGATAAAATGATTGGGACTTTCTAAGGATTTGATAGACACACCAGGAAGGATCACAATAAAGGCATATGATGATGCAGAAAGAATTTCAAAGGGCATGATCACCTTACCTCTTCAAGTGGGCCCCATTACAATTGAAACCCCTTGCCAAGTACTATATCTTGATCTCCCCTACAACATTCTCCTCGGGAGGCCATGGATTCATTCCTTGCAGGTCGTACCCTCCACCTATCACCAATGCATCAAATTCCCCTATAATGGAAGAGTGATCACTATCAAAGGTGATCCCCAACCTTTTCAATATTGCAAACTATTAGAGGGGAAGCATCTGTATCATTGCCCACTAAATAGACCTTCGCCAACGCTTCCATCTGACACATCAAATGTTGCCTCCACATCATCCCAACCAAATAATCAAATCAAGATCTTGGATAATGGCTATGGAGAATACAAATTGGAGGACGTCTTATTAATAGGAAACCTCCCTCTCTCTCCTAAGTCATTTGGCAAACCAAAAGAGCTAAAAAAGGACCCAAAACCAGTCATGCAATGCCAAAGCAACACCTTCCAGCAATGGGGCCCACTTGATAACGAGAACCTCGAAGTAGATATTTCTTCATGGCTGTACCGGGAAGAGGACGATGATCCAACAAGAATATCCAAAGAAATGTATCCAAAAGCATTTGCCATAGTTGAAAAAATGGGTTACAAAGGACACGGTCTCGGACCAGAGGAGAAAGGAAGAAAAGCACCCATAAATCCTATCTCCTACAGATACAACAGAGGCTTGGGGTACACCCTGGTGCCTAAGATTACTATCGCTGGTGCCCCTTCTAGTCCTTCTTTGGATATCGAAAGCACTGACGAAGAGGAATTCCATGAAATGCCTTATGAATACAAGAAAGATACCTTCTTCGATGCTTACATCAATACCATCACCCCCGTAACCCCTCCCACTTCACATGAGCTACATCTTGTCCATTCTGAACTCATTGACTGGGGCCAACGAGACAAACCCAATTTAGATATCTGTGTCGACGATAATGCTCTCATTGCTCTCCTAACAACGCAAAATATGGAAGACGGTAATAGAATTGAGGGTATTCAACTACATGAAAAGAGATACTTTGGTAGTCAAGTCAATGCCCTTATCCACAAAAAAGATAATAAAAGAAAAAGATATGATTTCCTAGGTGAAAACCTCCCTGAGGCGCCTTTGGATGAACAAGAAATAAAAACAAAGGGCATTTCTGAAAGTGAAAACCTGGAAAAGGCACTTGATGATGAGGGATTTGACCTCCCTACCATTGGTTACCTTCCACAGGACAAATCAAATTTGTTGATAGAAGAAACAGACAGCATCAACATGGGCACTGAAGTCATTCCAAAAAATGTGCTCATTGCCAAATCCCTCATCGAAATCGAGAAACAAGACTTCATCAACTTCCTTACAGAGGTTAAAATCAATTTTGCATGGTCGTATTCCGATATGCCAGGGTTGGATCCTGTCTTGGTGGTTCACAATCTCGCCGTTCGCCCAGATGCAAAACCTGTAAAACAAAAACTCCGCAAAATGCACCCGCATATTGCTCTCTTGGTCAAGGCAGAACTTCAAATGTTGTTAGACGCAGAATTTATCAAACCCATAGACTACACTGAATGGGTCTCCAACATTGTGCCTATCGGCAAACCTGTTGGGGGCATCCGCATTTGCATAGATTTCCGAGATCTAAATATAGCTTGTCCTAAAGACGATTTCCCTCTCCTAAACATAGATATGATTGTGGATCTTACAGCAGGACATGAAATGCTATCGCTAATGGATGGGTTTTCTGGATACAACCAAATCAGGATAGCAGATGAGGATCAACATAAAACCGCATTCACAACACCATGGGGTACTTTCTGTTACCGGGTCATGCCTTTTGGCCTTAAAAATGTTGGAGCTACATATCAACGGGCAATGACAACAATTTTTCATGACCTCTTGCACAAAATTATGGAGGACTATGTGGATGATCTGCTAGGCAAATCCAAGACAAGACAAGAGCACATCCCTATTCTAAAACAGATCTTCAAAAGATTGGAAAAATACAAGCTGCGCCTAAATCCTAAAAAGTGTGTGTTTGGCGTCACATCGGGAAAACTACTAGGATTCATTGTTTCCCGCAGAGGCATTGAGGTTGATCCCGCAAAAGTAAAAGCTATTATGGAAATGCCTCCACCAAAAACTCTCAGACAACTATGCAGTCTCCAGGGAAAACTCTAGTCTGTCAGGCGTTTCATTTCACAGCTAGCCGACAAGTGCCATCCATTTGCACATTTGTTACGTAAAGACACAAAATTCAAATGGGATTGCCTCTGTCAAAAGGCCTTTGAAAAATTAAAAGAATATCTAGCATCACCTCAAGTTTTGATGCCACCTACCCCTGGAAAACCCCTCATTTTGTACATATGTGCTACTACAGTGGCATTGGGGGCATTGCTGGCGCAAACAGATGATCAAGGGAAGGAACACGCCATTTACTACATCAGTCGGACGCTAGTAGGATATGAACTCAACTACACCCTCATTGAAAGAGCATGTTTGGCATTAGTATTCAGCACACAGAAACTACGACACTATATGCTAAACAACAAGACAAAATTAATTGCTAAAATTGATCCACTTAAATATCTCCTGTCAAAAGCTGCTCTCATTGGTAGAATGGCTAAATGGGTCATGCTCTTAAGCGAGTTTGACATTGAATATGTGGACAGAAAGGCAATCAAGGGACAAGTCATTGCAAATCAACTGGCTGAAGCTCCACTTCCAGGCGACCATCCTCTTCTCATAGAATTACCAGATGAGTTCATTATGACTGTTACCACATCCTCCACATGGAAATTGTATTTTGATGGCTCCTACACTCAAAATGGATCGGGGGCAGGAATATTATTGGTCACACCTCAAGGAGATGGCATCCCCAAATCATACAAGATAGCCTTTGCATGTACTAATAACATAGCAGAATACGAGGCCCTCATCACAGGTTTACGCTTGGCTATCCATTGGAAAATAAAGGAATTACAAGTCTATGGCGATTCCCAGCTTGTCATAAAACAAGTCAATGATGAATACTAGACAAAAGATGATAAAATCCTTCCCTACCATACCATGGTTGAAGATCTTAAGCAACATTTCATGACAATAAAGTTTGATCAAATCCCATGAACAAACAATAGGGCTGCAGATGCAATGGCCACCATTGGCTCCCTCCTTCAAATGCCAACACATAGTTAGAAGTGCGAGTTCTTGGTCGAGCAATTGTTTATACCGGCATACGACCTACCAGAATCTGAAATGGCGTGTGTTCTCATTGGTCCAGAGTCCCCTTGGTACCAAGAAACCTTCGCTTTCCTCAAAGACAACACCATTCCCCCACATCTCACCAAAACCCAACAACAAACTTTCATCCACCGATGTGCCCGTTACACCATCCTTGCAGACACCTTGTTCAGAAGGCATTTTGATGGTTCCCTCCTAAGGTGTTTAGATAAACAAGAAGCCGAATGGGCATTATGCGAAGTACATTAGGGCATCTATGGGGCACACTCAAGTGGACTCACATTGGCTAAAAAACTTTTGAGAACAGGATACTATTGGCCTAAAATGGAAGAAGATGCATACAACTATGTGAAAAAATGCATCCCTTGCCAACAACATGGTGACAAGATTCATGCACCGTAACAAGAATTGCAGCCATTCATTACACCATGGCCCTTCTCGCAGTGGGGGTTTGATCTCATTGGGAAAATCCACCCTTCATCTTCCAACGGACATAAATTCATTATCACCGCCACCGAATACTTCACCAAGTGGGTAGAGGCTATCCCTCTTACTTTCACCACCGACAAGCAAATATCCAAATTCATCTTGAACTACCTAATCTGCCGATATGGCATCCCAAAAGTTATCATCATAGATAATGGTAAACAATTTAAAAACCAGGATGTCAAGGAACTTTGCCAAAAATTCAACATCCAACACCGTTTCTCCACTCCATATTATCCCCAAGGCAATGGCCAAGCTGAGGCTTCTAATAAAACCCTAATAAAAATCCTCAAAAAGACAGTCAATTAAGCGGGCCGTGATTGGCACCTCCAAATCCATCCTGCATTATGGGCCTACCGCACCTCCATCCACACCCCCACAGGCGCCACTCCTTATTCCCTAGTATTTGGTTCTGAAGCTATCCTTCCCCTTGAGATCGAGATCCCCTCTCTAAGGGTATCGCTGCAAAACATCCTACTAGAGGAAGAATACAAAATTGCCCGCTTACAAGAGCTAGAATTGTTAGATGAAAGGCGCCTCAAGGCCTTGAATCATCTCCGGGTATATCAAAACTGTCTGCGCATGAGTTATCATAAAAAAGTCAGAACCTGAGAATTCCAAGTTGGTGATCTTGTCCTCATGGAGAATCAGAAAAATCTACAAGAACGAGAAAAGAAAGGCAAGTTCGAGCCTAACTGGCTTGGACCATATGTAATCACAGCGAAATATGGATCAGGAGCTTATCAGTTGGCTACTCCTGAAGGCGATCCTTTGGATGATCCGATGAATATCATGCACCTCAAAAGGTTTTATGCTTAGTCCTCAGAAAGTCTTAAATTGTCAAAAAAAAAAAAAATGAAAAAAAAAAAAGATCCTGAAAAAATTGTCACTTTGGTGCAAACCTGGCAAACAGGCACCTTATGATACAAAAAAATTAAAAAAAAAAAAGAAGAAAAAATCAGAAAAAAGAAAGAAAAATAATTCGTGGCGCTATGGGCAAGTATCTTGGTGAAAACCTCTGTGCGGGTGCCAAGGTAAATAACCGGATCCACTGTCTATCAGGTCGATACTACAAATCATCTGCCATCCAGCCCACCCATGCACAACATTCCTTCTTTTCCGCCTTCAAATAAAACATGCGTATGATGATGAGTCTTCGCCTAAGTCATGAACAAGAAATGTCCCAGTGAAACTGAGCTTTCATGCCTCTGTATAAGCTTCAAGAAGTCTTGAGAAACAATCCCAAGTCCATCCTAGTTCTACTCTTGGCAAGAGGTATCATTTGGTCGCAAGGAAGAGACTTGTTAGATTTTGTTAGATTTTTTTTTCATATAGGCTTGCATCTTTTGCCCTACGAATGCCACTATTTACGACTGCCTGGGTTCTTCCATATCTAGGTATGTTATGATAGGTGCATACTGGGGCATATTTCATAGTATGGCATGTTTTGGATCCTTCTTGTATAAACCGGCGACTTGGTACTAGTGTTTATCAACACTTACCTTCTCGTATACAAGAGGTATCGGTGTGTTTGAGGGTTTCCTTGCACAAACCCACAACTTTGTATTAGTGTTTCTTAACACTTGCATTGTTGTGTGCAAGAAATTCCCGTTTGTCTACAGAGTCAGTCCACGCCCTGGGTTTCTCATGGCATCCTGATTTCTATAAGCAATGGTGCAAGTCACTCAGGGCAACATCAAACTAGGTTGGCTCTCCACATTTGTTGTACACAAAATCTCACCATCATTCCATCAAATCCTAAACTCAATAATCCCAGGGAGTTCTCAATTGCCCCCATTTTCTTCCGTGGTCTCGCATCTCTTATTCTTCTTTCCAAATTCCTCACGACTACTTCATATATCTTCCTCATTTATCCCTTCCACCCTAATTTTTCTTCCTCTATTTTTCTTTTTTTTTTCTCCTCACATAATCAATTCTGATTCTAATCATGTCTTATACAGGATGAATCCTTCCTGAAACCAGATGTTGTGATCTGATCATGTCTTATACAGGATGAATCCTTCCTGAAACCAGACGTTGTGATTGATCATGTCTTATACAGGATGTATCCTTCCTGAAACCAGACGTTGTGATCTGATCATGTCTTATACAGGATGAATCCTTCCTGAAACCAGACGTTGTGATCAATCATGTCTTATACAGGATGAATCCTTCCTGAAACCAGACACTTTGATCATCTTTGTCTTATACAGGATGAATTCTTCTTGAAACCAGACTGAATCTAGATCTTATCAATCGAATCAAATCAAATCTATCGGGATATCAATTTCGCAAAACTCCAAAGATCAAATACCTCAATTGATCTCCCGAGGGGCATCACCATACCGTAATCTATAAATCAAGAGCCGGGGCATCCTATCAAACCAATATCAACATCAAAACAAGATTATTCTTTGAATCAATGCGTCATCACACCTCGCTTCAAAGAGGGGCAAAATGTAGACACTTAAAAATAATTATTTTAATTATTTTTTAATTCCTCACATAATTAATTAATTAATTATGTTAATTAAAATTCTTCTCAATATTAATTAAATATAATTAATATTGTCACTATAGCATATGATTGATTTATTTAATAAATCAATCCCTTTCTTTATTCTTCTAAAAAAATCAAATCCTCACAAATCTTCCTCTTAGCTAATTAATTTCAATTAATTAGTTAACCTACATGATTCCTACAAATCATCTTCTTAATTCATCATTAACCTAATAAATTCTTCTAGAAACTCCCTAAACTCACTTAACATTATTCTTTTAGTCAAATTCTCCTACAAATATAAATCCCACCTAACATTTCCTCCAATTCCCCTCCTAATGAGTCGTTAATGGCTAATTATCATGATTAGCCACAAAGTCAACTCTTTGTCCTTTCATCCAGCCACTAGCTTTAAATGCTCTTTTTCTAGATGAATGTAAGATTTTTGAAATCTCACATTCCTCTAGACATTTCCTTCTCCCAAGGAATTTTTAATTCCTTTTTATTCTTCTAATTCCCATAATATCCGTTTTTGGATAATTTTTAATTCCTCCAATGCATCTTGTAGAGTGTGGAGATACGAAATGCCTTTAAGGCATATTTCTTGGTCTCCACACCCTCTCTTGGACCTTGTGTGACCTCACAAGTAAATCTTAGCCCTTCATCTCGAATTCATCCTAGCCATCCGTTTTCCTCTCCTCTTCCTATAAAATAGGGTTCCATCCCTTCATTCAAAAACATCTTGAAATTCAGTAAGCTTATGCTGCCCTTTTGAGCCCAGGAAATCATCTTAGCAACTTGATCATCTCATCCTTATCATTTGTGCACAATATTGGAGAGCCATCCACATCCAACAATCAAAGGAGCACATCAAGTGGAGCATTATCAAGGGGTGCCTTCACTTCATCAAGTTCAATCTGAAGGAGAAGGTAAAATAGCAAGGTGAAATGGTCTTTTTATGATATTTTAGCATTCTGCATGTTTATTTCGTTATGTTTTGATTAGTTTACCTTTCAAATCTATTTTTCCCTCTTCATATATTATAATATATTAATTTATTTTATTTCAAAATAATAAATATAATATATAAATGATAAATTATATGTTTAAAATTGTTTACAATTTTATTTTATTTATTTTAATAATTATTATATTAAAAATATAAATAATGTATGAATAATTGATTTTAATATATATTATTTGAAATTTTTAATAATATTATTTTTTAACTTTTCAAAATCTCTCTCCCCCTCGATCTTTTTATATGTTTTCTCTATCCTCATCCCTCCCTCTTATATCTCTCTACTTCTCCCTCATCTTTATTGCTCTCCCTCTCTCTCACACTCTCTACTTAGATTTACACATATCTATCTCCCTCTCTAGTTATATTTGTTTGTCTAAGGTCCATAGAGAAATATATCTATGGGCATGTCTTAGTAAATTATCATATTAATGATAAATTATAATTTATATAGTATTATCGTGTTAATGGTAAATTATAGTTTATATAATATTAGAGTTTTCTTATTTTGTTAAGCTCCTACATTGTTCAAATGCAAATATTTTTAAATCATCGAACTAGTTAGGATTTCCATTTAACTTGAGCAAGTGTAATCAATTGGATCGACATTTAAATTTTTAGTTTTACATTGTAGACAAGTTTGGTCCGGTTGATCATAAAAAAATGCTCTAAAAAATGGTAAGTAGTGCGAAAAGAGAAATACTCATTTAAAGAAGTATAAGTCACGTTATCACTATTGCTTTGATTTAATATAAAAATAAAAAATGGAAAACATGCTTAGGTTTTAAAAAATATAAATCAAAATCTTAGAGGTGAAAATAAAGTCAGGTATGATGAATGAACACAAGATCACACAATGACACATGAAACCCTAAAATGGAGTCCAAACCCTAATGAGATATAAAAATAAGATATTGCAACTTAGTTCTTAGTCTCATTTCAATTTTATTGCTTCTAGAATAAGCATGTATAGTCAACTATATTAACATTTAACTAACAAAGTTTTACCTTGTATACAAGTTTGGTTAAATTGATAATCATAAATATTTGAAACACAAGAGTGTGAGGAAAATAGATATAACCATTTAAAGAAGTACGAGTAACCTTAGCACCATTGTCTTGGAGAACTTACAAAATTTCAAGACTCAATAAAACAATTATCTAAGAATCTAAAAATTGGCTATGCACTTCTCTAGTTCATAGTTGTACCTATAGATTTGATCTTTTTTCCTAGGGAAGTGAACTAATGTGCAAACCTAAACTTGTTCCTACCAAAATGAATTAGTGAAAAAATAACTATTCAGATTAGTTCACCTCGATCTTTTGATGTTTGAATATGATAAGGACCTACCAATTTTTATAAACACCATTTGGGAATTTGTTGAATTGAAAGGGTCATGTTCTCTTGATTAGTTTCCTAAGATGACTAATTTAATGATGGTGAATCAAGATTGAGGAAAAAAAGAAATACCAATCAATTGGAACTTGTTTGATATTTTACCATGTTCAACCATATAGTTAAAATAGTTCAAAAAGTATATGTATATGAGTGTAATTTTATTTTAGTTATTCATTTTTTATATGTAATGTTTGAAATTAGGAAGTGTTGGCTATTGGAGGGGTTGGGTAGATGATAACGAGGTTCCTTTCATTGGTTATTCATGTGCAAAGTACTTTGCTTGGAGGTCAACCCAAGTATCATTTCTACTTTTCCTCATGTCCACCATTACAATGAGGTATTCAACTCCATATGGGTGTTGTTGAGTTGTGTGGCCATTCAAAAGTTTTCAACCCATTTTATTGGTGTTGGGCTTATACCATCTAAGTAATGTTCTAGCTAATTTTAAGAACCAATCCATGCAAACTATGGAATATGCCACTTAGCTAATCTAAGCAAATTATGACTTTCACTACTCAACTAATCTAGGAAGATTACGACATCTACCACTCGACTTTAAATCCGTAACTCAATATCAATAGATTGACCAATTGACACATGCACAAACATACATAAATATAGACACACACAAGTCTCTAAACATTTGAGTCAATTGATTGCATTTAACATAGTTTGGGGGGCTATAACCACTTCAATGGGCCCTTGCACATGTAAGAAAGGAAACACCTTGATCACAATGTTACACCTTGCTATACCAAACCACTATCCAACTTTAAAATATGATTGCAATCATCCTAAGAACACCTTGATAATCAAGGCAACACCTCACTATGGCAAGACACACTATTCATTTTGTAATTGAGATAGAAGATATTCCATTTCTACATAGATGACTGTCATTTAGTTTTTTGATTCATTGAAATAACCATTGCATTACTCTACGCATGAATGATCATGAATATATTGTCTTTGTAAAATGATAGATATACTGTTGGAATAAATGAACACTGAGAGAGGGGGGGGGGGTGAATCAGTATTTTGCAATTTACTAGTTTATTAAACTGATTCTTTAAGCACCAGATGCAAAGAATAGAAACTATAATGCAGAAACACAAAGCAAATAAACACACAACCATAACATCAGAATTTTTACGTGGAAACTTGAAAAGGGAAAAACCATGATGGGATTGAGTACCCACAATATTATTATACTATGTGTGCTATGCTCAAATACACATTTGCTAAATAGGAAATAAGGATGATCACAAATTCCTTAACTATCTAAGCAATTCAAACATAAAACCAATGAAATAGATGCAAAACGGAATTAAATTTAAACAATATGAAACTCCCTTCTGTGCATCATGGCTTCCATTGTTCTTCTTCTCTCTGTGGTATGATGGCTCTCAAATATTGCACTGGCAACCTGCAATTGACACAAAGATTTGAAGTTCGTGATCTAGAGGAATTGTGAGGATTGAATGCTCAATTTATAGATTTTTGGATGAGATTGATTGAAAAAGTGGAACGGATTGATCAAGAGGCGGAACTCAGGTGAGCTCACATGTTGATTGATAGTTGAACTCCTGACTTGGAGGTGAAACAAAATAGATGGAATAGATTAATTGAGTCAACTGATTGAGAAAAAACTAACTGAAAGAAGAAAAAGAGTGATTGGAGGAAATAAAGAAGATGACCAAGAGAACTAGAAGATGGAAATAGAGACTGGAGAGATAAATGATTTAATTAATTAATTTAGCATGTGCTTGCACTTTAACTTAGATTTTCAATTTAATCTTTGCATGATATTTATTCAAATAAATTGAATTTATTTTAAATTCAATTTAGCATTTGAATATATTTAGAACTTGACTTTGATTTTCAATTTGGTTTTTGAAATCATGCACATGTATTTGAATGTGGAAGAAATTAGAAGAATATGAAATTAAATGAAATTAGAATTTGGGGATTTGGAAATGAAAGAATTAGTTAGTTAATTAAATAATTTAAAGAAAATATTTAATTATGCTAGAAATGGACTTTAATTAAATAATAAAAATTATTTAATTTAAAGGATTAAGTCATAATTAATTAAATAATAAATATTTAGAAAAGGGTTAATTTATTAGACGATTAAAGATAGAAATTGAGAATAGAATTTATTTAAATAATAAAGATTATTTAAATTAGGGAATTAATCAGAATTAATTAAATAATAAAATATTTAATTAACATTAGAAAATGATTAAAATGATCAAATGATGATAGAATAAAAAATAGAATAATTAGTAAGATGACGAGGAAATATGAAATTAGAAGAGTAAGATTAATTAACTTAATTAAATAATTAAAGAATTATTTAATCATTTAGAGGAATAATTAGTACATGATCAATGAGACATTTTTAGGTGTCTACATTTGCCCCTCTTTGAGACAAAGTCGGAACGACATTGTTTCAAAGAAAACGAAAAATTCTGCCCCAGTATGCCTTGGTACCACTATATAGTGTAAATATGCCCCCCCAGAAAAGGTGGTCGAAAAAAAATAAAATTGAGGCCATGTTTTCGATATCAGTGTAATAAGCAATCATGTGAAGTTTCGAGCGATTTCGAGATCGTTTGAGTAGGCTACAAGTTGTTTGAAGTTGGTGGGGACCACGGGCGTCGAGGTGTCAAAAAACCTTAATTTTGAGCTATAAATAGAGATTTTAGGTTTTCATTTGCTCATTTGGTACTTGGTAAGTTCTTTGTTTTCTCTACAAATCTTGTGCTTTCTTTCGAGTATTTGATCATCATGGCTGGTTATAGAGCTCCATTACACCTGTCTGACCGAGTACGTTCATATCAGAGACCTCCTGGGACTGGCGGCATGGTATTCTTCTAATTTTTTCTTTATTTTTTGGCCTGTTTTTCGTTATTTTTCAAAAAAAATCCAGTGTTCAATTTTTTCTTTGCATCACGCAATCACCTGTCGATTTTTACGCATTCGTGCTTAATGTTATGCAAATGCTCATAATGTTACACATTCGCCATAAATGTTACACATTCGTTGATTTCTTTGCCCAATAGTGTTTATTGTTACGCATGCACTCCTTTCATTACGCACTCACTATAAATGTTACACATAAACCATAATTGTACCGCATTTATAGTAAACGTCACGCATTCGTTGTATGTGAATGTTTTTTGTCATGCATCTGAGAAATTTTTGTTTTCGTAATCCGATATCTGATATTGTGAATATTTTCTCTTTGTAGGAGAATATTGGAGTGCTATACTATCGACAGAGCAGACCTAGTGGACTTGATCTTCGTGCTGATTTACTTGATGAGGAGATTGAGCATATCCGACAACTTGGTTTATACTATGTGTTACACTTGCCAGAGGTGATGGCCAACAGGGCCATGATTACAACGTTGATAGAGTGGTGGCATTTCGAGACATGTTATTTTCATCTTCCGACTGGGGAGGCATCCATTACCTTAGAGGATGTATGACGTATACTGTGTATTCTGATTCATGGTGAGAGAGTTGTGTATGACCATGACGATGGCATTGTTGGATTGTGTGCACTTTTTGAGTGTGAGATACAAGACTTGTAGATCAGTGGTCGATATGACATCCCTTGGGCCCGGTTAGATTATGATAACATGACTATTGTACTATGCGGTGTTGTTGGCGGTTTGTTGATACCTGATAGACGAGGTCATGGATTTCCAATTGGATGGGGCACAATGCTCCATGATATGATTGTTCATCGATGAGTATATGCATGGGGTCCATGTCTTCTTGCCAGGTTGTATTATTAGATGCATGGGATTGTATATCTTGGATATCAGTCTATCAGTTGTGGTATGACACTGCTCCAGACTTGGGCATGGGAACATATTTCTATTTCAAGACCTATTACTCATGTTGATTTGCAGCCTAGTGAGCCTTATGCTTTTAGTTACACAACATGTATTAGACACAGGGGTTCGGGTAACACCTTGTATTGGAGACATCAGTTTGACATACTGCAACATTTTATTTGGAGAACATACTTAGATTTCCTCGGTTGGGCGGATGATGTAGTACACTCCCCTTTCTATCGACAATAGAGGTATCTGATCGAAAGGACTTTTGAGATGTAGCGGATTATAGAGATGTGTCTCCCAGGTCGAGTATTGACACAATTTGGAGAGGTACAGGTGACACCAGTTGTTACTTCTTACTTTGCTCGTGTATCTCGGGAGGTATCTGATTGGGGGGTGTGAATACAACCGTATGTTGCTTCTTCTGAGTTTGATGCTCTTCAGCCGTTACTCTGGGGTTGGGGTAGAGGTTTTCAATGGATCCAGGGACTACGCCAGAGTATGATGCACGGTTTGCCAGACACAGGCCGATTCCACTTACTGATCCTACTGTTTTGATTTCAACACAACAAATTCTCCATCCTAGGCCGCGATTGAGGCTAGAGTTGGGGGAGAGAGTCGGAGGAGGAGAGGAAGGTGGAGCCAAGGGAGGAGCGGAAGGAGAGGATGAGATAGGAGATGAGGGAGTTGGAGACGAGGATGTAGACATTGGTGGAGACACCGAGTCTATCAGTAGTGGGGATAGCGATGATTCTTCAGATTCATTAAGAAATGAGGATGGAGATGATGATATGCCAGAGCTTGAGGACGTGCCTACTGCAGAGGGTGGGAGGACAGGTGGTTGATGAGGACGATCCACAGATTCTTAGAGCACGGATTCAGAGTTTGGAGGAGGAGGTCGCTAGACGAGATATCGAGCGAGAGGTCCACTGTGCAGACTACGATGTTTTAGAGGCTGAGAGGTATCGTCTCTAGAGGGAAAGAGATGAGGCAGTTAGGAGAGCTTAGATCACCATGGATGCATATGATCAGCTATTCGAACCAACGACAGAGGCACGTGACCAGGCAGATACATATTTTGTTGCTGCACAAGAGCCTATTTATTATTGACAAGCTTATGAGAGAGCTATCCCTGAGGGTTAGAGAGAGCCTAGTTATAGTGCCTTCATGGGGAAGAGATCGAGTCGATCCACTTCTCGACAGACTAGCAGTGGTGGTGTTATGGGAGCACCTCAACATCCTTGGACAAGACCTAGTGGACAGGATCCACCTGCTGATAGAGGCAGTATTGGTTGAGACATTTTTGATCATGTTATCTGAGCCTTTGGGCTTGTTTATTGTATTCATACATTATCATTTTTGAGTTATATATATATATATATATATGATATGTAGTGTTTGACAACGATCTGTTTATGTTTTGTTTTCCATGTATGCTTATATGATGCTATGAGTTATAAGATGTATATTTATTTTATTCTATATGATTCACGAATGCAATGGTTACTACATGTATGTATCAATGATGCTAATGAATGAAATGGTATCTATAATGTATGCATATTAACTGATGTTTATGAATGCAATGGTATCTATATGAATGCAATGGAATCTTTTATGAATGCAATGAAATCTATATGAATGCAATAAAATCTTTTTTTTGTATGATAATGCTAGAACAAATTTTTAACTTAGATGCATCATGAAGAAATGTTAGTAAGATGATAGAGAGAAGAGATTGATGAAAGAAAGAATGTTAGAAAGAATGTGATTTAGAGAGAAGATGAGAAATCAACAAACTATCAATAAACTCATGAGATGACAATGAAATTGAAAGAATCATGAACCTGTGTCACATATTTTATTGTGCAATGTATATTCATCACTGAGCCTTATTATTGAACAATGAAGCTTAGCACATCAAGGTATAAGGAACCAAGATGTAAGATATCTCATTGTAGAAACAAACATGTAGCAGACAAGGAGTGAACCCTCCATTCTGGGAATTACACTAGGGGTTGAGGTATGTGTGGCATCCAATAGCTAAATGCTCCTATCACAGACACCCACTAGAACAATTTAACTAGAACTTCATTGGTTCACCCCACAAACAACAAACAAAGAAAAAGATAATTCCCATCATGGCTCCTCTAGTCACTTGTGGACATCCTTGAGTAGCATAGGAACATAATTTGTTGCCAAATGATAAAAGATAAAGACTGACCCGAACAAAATATAGCAGCTATATTGACCTTGTGCCTTCGTTATCAGTTGCTTGATGTGATGGTTGATAATGTTTGAACTCAGAAAATTGCGGACCCCGTTTAAGACTCACCTGTCTAATTTTGAGTGTATCCTCTTCTGTTTAAGACACGATAATGATCACTTTGATATGTATATGATAGATTGATAAGACAGTTTGATCAGTTGATTGCAGATGTTTGACTAGATAGTTGTATCCTTTGTTAACTTCGTGCGAAGCGTTTGTTGAATATTTGCTAGGGTATTTGTTTCTCGCAAGATATTTTATTGCAAGTTTTTTGGTTGATTGATTTTTGATTTTTAGTTCTTTTCCAAGAGCTTTTTCGATGTTTTTGGATTATGTGGATTGATATTTGAATATTTTTTGAATGATTTTTTCAGGACATTATATGGATGTTTTTGGTATTTTTTCAGGATCGTATTTGAATGTTTTTGGATTTTGAGTTTTTCAGGACTTTGATTTTTTGGATTTTTTCAAGACTTTATATGATTTTTTGGATTTTTTTCAGGACTTTATATGATTTTTTGGATTTTTTCAGCTATGCCCCCAGTGTGCAAACCTGTATGACATGATGATCTACATAATGCATGTGGAGACAATGAATTTTTCACATGACCTATGTTAATGCAATATGCATGATGAAGATGCATTTCCTATTCAAACAAGGTTGACTGTGTTTGTTTTAGCATTTGTAATACACCAATTAAAATGGAGGTGCAAAAAATTTCATAGATAAGTGTTCAATCAATCCCTTAGGTCCTTTGGAACATCCAAATTAATACACTTAGTAACTAGGATTTACAAATGGAGACGCGGAAAACTTCCCCATTGATTCTTCAAACTTTGATCTTCTTTTGTCCATGTGTGTGCAAATGAGGTAATTCCTGCTCTTGTGTTCACTAAAGATCCTTAGCATCCTATATGACTAGCTACATGGATTATCCTAACTTCAAAAGCATCCCGAATAGAGCCTCGCTGCTAGCAAGCTTTTAGAGCTCCGACAAGGTTATAAACTCCAATTTCTCAAATATTGCTCCATTGCCAGTAGGCGTTCATAACCCTGATGGAGTTACTTGTATGTTCCCATAGTCAAGCTTTTTGTCGCACTTTGTATGCGTGATATTTCAGTTATATATCATTTCTCTTTTGCCTTGAGATGAATTTGGCATAACTCTTTTTATTTTTATTTTTTTATTTTCTTGCCTTGACTTGTAAGTAATGAAACCTACTTGGGTGTGACAATTACAGTGGCGCTGAAGTAGAATTAAAATTTTTTCACTAGTCATATGATCAACTAGGTGTCTAGAATGAATTAGAGATCTTCTTAAAATGTTTGAGATATAACAATTAAGAGATTTTGGGTTAGCAAGTCTCAAATAGTGAAATCACTACCCAACCATAAGCAAAGCGTCGTCACAGGGTAATGTTGAAAATGAATGACCTTAGGATCTCAAAGACTTCATGTTTGAATATCTAAGAAAGGAGATGACCTTTTCTTCTCTTAAATGAAAATAGATGATAAACTTGGACAGTTGCCTTGTTTATTGATGCTTCTATATGAAAATCCAGAAACTTTGAGAATGCGATGCATAAAAAAAACAAAAAAAACTATATGCAATGCAGTGCTTTGAATAATATGATATGAAATGCGGAAAGTAAAACCTAAATTACCCAACCCTTAGGTATAATATCGTTTAAGGTGCATGTTGTTCATAGGGTCAGAGAGTGGATATCCCTCCATGGTAGCCAAATTATATGTTCCATTGCCTATAATCCTTGTTATGATGAAAGGACCTAGCCAATTAGGTTCAAATTTCCTTGGCATTTCTCGTTCCGCTAGGTTCCTTTGGTTCTCTTTAAGAACTAGATCTCCCAATTCAAAAGCTCATGGGTGGACTCGTTTGTTATAACTCCATCTCAGTCTATTTTGATATCCTTGTAGATGATTGAACGTTGTTTGTCTCTTTTCATCAAGCGTTTGTAGCTCTTGTAACCTTGCTACCCTGCAGTCTTCCTCTGATATGATGTTTTGTAAGGAGACTCTTCAAGATGATATTTCTATTTCAATGGGGAGTATTTCTTCTATACCATAGACCAAGGAATATGGTGTTGCTCTTGTAGGGGTGTGTACTCCTATTTTGTAAGTCCAAAGAGCGGGATTTAACTAGAGATGCTAGTCCCGTCCTGTATCAGTGACAACTTTCTTAAGGATTTTCAATATTATTTTATTTTTTGTCTCTTCTTGTCCATTTCTTTGCGGATAATATGGCATGGAAAATATCTGTTGTGTGTGAAATTTGTCACACAATTCTTTCACTTCTTGATTTTTAAATGGACGTCCATTATCTATTATGAAGCACATTGGAATCCCATATCTATAGATAATGTAATTGAGCATGAACTTCTCTATTTGTTTTCTAGTGGTGTATGTAAGAGGAATTTCCTCAACCCATTTGGTAAAGTACTCAGTGGCTGTTAAGATGAACTTGTGCCCATTGAACGAAGTAGGATTGATTTTACCGACTAGATCTAATCCCCATTGTGAAAATGGCCATGGTGACATAATGGGTTGAATATCTTGTGCTGGTGCATGAATAAGGTCTCCATGCATTTGGAATTGCTTACATTTCTGCACATATTTATAAGCATCCTTTTCCATAGTTGGCCAGTAATAACCCGTTCTCAACAATTTCTTTGACAATGGTGGATCATTTTGGTGCGCCCCACAAACTCCATCATGGACTTCCTTTAGAGAAAATTGTGCTTCATTTTTATCAAGACATCAGAGAAGAGCTCCATCGAAGCCCTTTCTATACAATGTATCAGCTATAATGGTGTATCTAGATGCCTAACGAATAAGGGTCTTCCTTTGATTTCTAGACAGATCTGGTAACATGTACTGAGTATGTAAATATGTATATATTTCATTGTACGAAGGGGATTCTGGACCCACAATTGCACATACATATTCTTGTTGGTTGAAAATTTTGTACACTTGGGGAAATATACAAAATTATGGTTTCAACCACAGTGTGTGAGTAAAACTCTCCTAATTAAGGGAAGGCTCCCCCTATCTAACTATAACTTGAAAAATAAAATAGGATGGGACAACAGTCTTTCTTCTTCCTTCAAGAAAGACAATATCCTTTTCTCTCCATAGAAAAGTGATAGCGAGTTGATATAAGACAACAGTAACAACTTTTGAAATGAAATGAGAGGAAGGAAATGAAGTTTCCTGAAAGCTCAAAGACTTCCGTCACTTCCTTCAGGACGGGACAACAATATCAAGCTCAAAGTCTTGATTATATGAAGTCCTATCTACCATTTTCTATACTAACACTATCAAGAACAAATTATAATAGCTCAAAGACTGAAATATCGTATTCTTTTCTACTTAAAACAATGGGAAGTAGTATAACCTCAAAGACTCATAGCTATTTCTCACAAAATCTTCTTCTAACTCTCTTAAGAAAAAGTGCAAGCACAAAGACTTACAACTCTCAAAAGAATATTTATTCTAATTTATATTAACCTCAAATACTTATAGCACAAAGACTGCAAATCAAATGTGATTAAGCTCTTTAAGAAACACTTGCAAGAAAGATAATATAGAACAAAAACTCAAGAATGTAGCACAAAGACTCAAAGCTTGAGCAATTTCCTTCTATTCCTTTCAATTCTTGAATTCACACATGAAAGCTCAAAGACTTCTTTGCTATATATTTGACAGAGTTTTTGCTTGCTTTCCAAAAGATAAAAATTACAATAGACCCCCTCAAGTATTTATGGGAGAGGAGTCATGAGAAAAAGGTGGGAGGATCCCAACTAACTTGAGAAATTCTCTCAACCACCAAGACTTATTCAATAACTAACAAAGACTTCAATAACTAACAAAGACTTATTCGAACTACAGTCCTAATTGAACGCAACTTGTACTTGCCTTACATGTAATTACAAAAGTGAAAGTTATGAGTTAACTTGCATTTTACAAAAAATACTTTTAAATGTAACTTGTCGAAAGGAAAACTACAATTAAAGGTTACAAAAGTGGGAAAATACAACTAAGTTTTGAAAAACACTTAAGTTGCAGCACGTGAAGACATGAATCCTTTAAACTTATGGATGATCATTTGTAGTTCCTCAGGATCTGGTTCATGAGTGTTCTTGGCAACAACCATGGTATTCATGATAGTATCATGACACTGAAGGAGCATAAAGCTATTTTTATCCAGGATGGACTATATTTCATGCAAAAAGACTTGGTGTTTCATCAACATTTGAATTGAAGCGGCCGAGAATTGTTCGCTCCTCCATTCATTATGAATCCTCATCTATAAATCAGTAAGAACTTCTTCTTCTGGAATCAACTCTCCATCTTGATTTAATATGTTGCAAGTGGCCCTTTCACAATGTGAGACAATATCTCAAAAAAATTCACCTTAGAATCTCTTTGCATCACCGATCTCCTCAATGAGAGATTTAAGAACAAGGGCCTTGTTTTCTAGAAGCTCTTCAAATTCCAAGTACATGACCCTGGAAGAGATGATGGCATGCTCTTGTGAAACACTCAGCTATTTTTGGGGCATGGTACACCAGATTGTCAAACTATTTTCAACACTTTCCAGATTCTTTTTGAAAATATCGGAAGTCTGATCCAGTTTCTCCTCAATGGTTTCCAACTTAGACATCATCTGAAAAATGTCTTTCATTACCTATGCACATAGATCATGGATCTGATCAACCTAGGAATCTAGTGCTTGTACCTTCTGAGCAACCCTTTCCACTCCACGAATTGATTCTTGGGAACCGAAAGAACCTATGGAGTTACTCCCTTCAGTAGCAGGTTTTGTGATTTTATGAACAACTGGCATAAGTTGTCGGTTTTCCTCTTCTTGCTTGTCTTGCTTTGCTAGAAGTTCATTACACCTTTGTACAATTTTTGAGCATCATGTTTAATCACCTCATGCGTTTTTTTACCCAATTCTATCCTTGTAACTTTGTAATCAGCATCTGACATTTCTTCAAGTGGCTTATCTGCAATGGGTTCTACAATTTCAGCTACCTTCATCTTGTTACTGTTAATGGTTACTCTGGAGATAGTCTTGGCCTTCTTAGAAACCTTGGATCTGGACTATTTTAGTTACTAATAATCAAAGGCATCAGATGAAATTTCTTGCTTCTTCCTTTTTAAAGTAAAAGAGCTAAGCCATTGGGGTAAAGTCATCAACTCCCCTTCAGTAGCAGCTATAGGCAAAGGAGAAGCAGTTTCTGTTTGAATCACTGTGGTCATCCTAGAAGGAATATTTGTTTGGACAGTGACCATGGTTTGCTCAGTTACCAATGGGCATGTAGATTGCCTCATAAACTATTCAAAATCATAAGTGGAAGTATCAATTTATGACAACTGGATGCAAGTAGGAATATCCTCAAGAACTTCCAACACACTCTTTTGTTGATGATCAAGAGGTGGCTCGTATGCTGAAATGGGAATAGCATTCTGAGGAGATTCATCAACAAGCAAATCAGGAGGAGAAAGATGCGTCTCAATGGAAACTGGGGGAATGATCTCATGAGGCGAGTCTGAAACTGGAGACTTAGGATCATCATCAGATTGCTGCCCTTCTTCTGGATTATCTAGATCAACCACCTGAACATGAAAACATGATTTTTCCTTCCCATGAATTGTCAGCTCCTCAGGAGGAAGCACTACTGCCCTACTAACTCACAACTTGATCCTTGTGCCCGAAGATGATGCACCTTCTTTATTGTCAACCTGAATCTTAGACTTATGTCCAAGAGGCCCCGTAGAGTCATCTTCTTTTCCAATCTTGATTTTTATGAGTCTAACAACATTACTTTTCAGCCAAGCATTGGTATTAGCCAAGATAGGCTGAAATCTCTCAAGAATGGACATGCACTCTTTGTGTGACCATGGGATCAAAGGAAGTGGAGCTTCCTCAACCCTTCGGGAAATATATTCAGGATCAAGTACGTGCCCATCGTCATTCATGCCTTGTGGGATATCCACCAAGTTCAAATCAACAATTTGCTCAATAGTGAGCCTGCAATAATCCATCTTTAGAACCTCGACCTCTGTGCGAAGATCTACCCATATGTCTTCAATGCGATGCACATGCACAAAGGATTTCTTGATCTTCTCCTTCATACCTCGGTAATCAAAATTAGCTCTAGGTTTAAACCTTTTGAGCTTAATTTCCTGCATTGCAGTCTCCATGGCCTTAGCTTTAACGATGTGACAAGAGAATATCGACCAATTTTTAATGGGTTTGTTGTAGAGATCTCCATTCCAACATTGTGTTAGCAGACTGAAAAGTGTGGATAGCCATGATCTGTCTTCCCAACTCCATAAGAATGATCGTATCAGTTGGGTATCTAGGAAGCATATATGCCTGACCACTATAGCATCTGATTCTCATATAGGTAAAGGTGGGGAACTGTAGAAACAAGCATCTATACTAGCTCACCCTTTCCCATGATTCATCTGACAACCTTTTGTTCCTCAGAGTTCTGTTAAATAAATACATGAAGTAACCGAATAATGCATCTTGGACTCTTCTAAAATGCAGTTTGCTGGGTCTCAAAGGCAATTGATCATAATATTCCCAAACTAGTATAAGTGAGCGATCAATCTTGGTAGAAAGACCTAGAAAGTGTCCAAGTGATGCTGCCAAGTATACCAAATATGAGTTCATGTAGAAAGTCATGGTGGAAGGAACTCCTGCAAGTTGTTGACACAAGGCATCACTGATGACTTCTCCCCATGATATATGATGAGACTGCCTTATGAACATGATGAACTGGTACATCTAGGGCTCAAAAACATTAGAATGTTCAAGGCCCATCATCCTGTTGATAAGTGTTATGGTGTCTCCTATCTCCCATTTGAAATCACAATGGTACAACTTAGCCCACCTTGAGAAGGAGGCTCGTGGCTCTTGGATCCACCTATTGATATGTTGCTTACAATATTTTTCTCTCTTCACGTAATACTCAGCTGCACTTTCTTTGGAGATTTCCATGTAAACAGGTGTGGGAGGTATTCTGAAGACCTTCTCGATTGTATCTGCATCAAGACAAATTATTGCTCCACCATCATCATTTTTGATGACTTTTTTCTCCTTGTCAAAGTGATGGGTGCAAGTGAGAACAAATTTAGGTTCTAGGGCAGCCACCGGAAAAGAAGATGCATGATGGATATGGCTATTCAACAACCGCTGCATATTGTTATCTTGTGGATCTTCCACCCTCTTGACAAACTCTGGCATATCAACATGCCCTATTTCTGTATCTCTAATACGATCCAAAGGGGAAGAAACTTGGGAAGGTGCAACTTTATTCTGATACTTGTCATATTTGTACTTCATCTTATTTGGAATTGGAGATGATGACAAATCTGACATTGATTGAAAACTTGGAATACTGTGATGCATACTTAAAAGTGTTAAGGCAACATCATATTCAACTGCAAGTAACATTCTTCCTTCTTCAAATGGGAAAAACTTTGATTCTTGAACTTCACGATTTTATGAGAGGAAGAGGGGAAATATATGAAAATGGGAAAATCTTGACTTTGACCAATTTTGGATCTTGGGGAAATTTTTGCAAGTATACAAGTTGGAAAGAACATACATGCAATTGGATTTTTAAAACCTGAATGCAAGTGCACTTGTAAATTTGCAAATGGAGAAATGGATGGAAAATGAGAATTAGACTTGCAGAAAATGATGAAAATGGAAAGTACGGATATGGGAAACATGAATGAATAGAAAGGGGAAAATCCGGGAATGTCATTTTCATGAAAATGGGAAGAACTTTTCAACATGTAATCCAGTTTTTAAAACCCAAATTTGAAAGGGAGGGTATTTCACATCTTTTCAACTTGGAATTTCAACCAAAAATGGTTAAATTCTTTAACAGTAAGGAAAGAACAAAGATTTCCAACCAACTTGTAATTAGGATTTAAAATCCCGAATACAAGTAAAGAGGGAAATTGGGGAAAAACAATGCAATTCAAAAATTGCATATCAAGGGGAAAATCTCTCTCACAAAAACTGATTTTTGAGGGAAGAACAACATATTTACAAAATTATAATTAGAAAGGAAAACTAAGAAAACATGAAAATAAGAAAATGAAAGAAAGAAAGAAAGGAAAACATACCTTGATTCAAACTGAAAATGCCTCTCCAAAAGATGATCAAACTTTGACTGAAGAAGACAATCCAATAAATAGAAACAATCTGCAATGCTAAACCCTCATCACGTTTTTACAAAAATGCCACAAATTGAAAAACATGGCAGCAAATCCAAATTTGGAGGGCCAAAATGCCAAAGAGAGAACACGCCAAAGAGATCCAAAACAAAATGCCTAAGGAGGTGATAGAAACACGACATCAAATCCTTCCAAAACGCAGCCAAAGGAGGGTCACGTGGTAAAAACGTGGCATCAAATGCATCTTAAATGGCTCATTAAATGACTGAAAAATTCTCCCAACTTCAATGCCTAGGTAAGAGAAGTAAAAACGATTTAGGAGATTGATGATTTGCAAAGAAAATATCCTCCAAAATGTAGATTCAAAGGACCACGTGGTAAACTATTTTTAGCAAAGAATGAGGGTAAATCATCACCAAAAAGAAGCAATGTGTTCTTCAATCCACATAAATCACCTTGCTATAAAATCGCCTTCTTACTCCTTGAATTTCTCCACAAAAAATTAGGAAGAATTTGTGGAAAAATTGACTAAGGAGAAGAAAACCGGATTTTTGGGAAGAAAATACAAGTTTCAATTCATGCATTCACATGTCATAGAGGAAATTGGGTTTTATTTTCCATATAACAAGTTTTAATTGTCACTTTTCCCTCAACAAAGCAAAATTGGGTTTTGAAAATGCTACTACAAGTTTAAAATTGTCAAAAATGCACTTTATAGGCAAAATCGGGTTTTTGGAGACAAAGTGCAAGTTTAAAATTGTCACTTTTTCATTCACAAGGCAAAATCGAGATTTTTTGAGAGAGATGCAAGTTTAAAATCACTTGTAAAGGGGAAATAAAATCCCCACAAGAAGTTATAATTTACTTGCACACATGTAATAGGGGTTTAAAATCCCTATTACATGTGAAAACCATTAAAGTAGGAGTTTTTGGAAAGAATTACAAGTTTACTTGTAACTTAACCAAAAAATCCCTATTTTAACTGAAAAAAGCCAAAAAACAACAAAAACAACAAAGGGGAAATAAAAAGAAAATTACAAGTTTTTATTTTTCAATAAATTACACATGTAATAAGCTAAAAATTTCCCTACAAAGACCCAAAACAATGGAAATCATTAAAACTTGCAGTTCGAGGAAAATTCTCCACCTGCAGTTAGGGAGAAAAAACCCGAAATTGGAGGAAAGACATAGCAAACAAAACCAGAATGCGATGAAATTTGAAATGTAGTTCGAGGATGGACTGAGGATTAAGCCAATCCAAGGATTAGTCAAAATTATGCCTCGACAAGCGTGCCATAGAGTATTTTTTTTTTCATTTTTTCACAAATTTTTTATGTAATGGTCCTTCATTTTTGAAAACAAAAACGAGGACATCGACTCTGTTGAGGGAGTCTCATATGCCGGTAGCATCAACTGTTCTATAATAAACTTAAATTGAGTTTCATTAGTAGGCATATTCAAAAGAGATCCTATGGTAGCCATGGCATCTGCTGCCTTGTTTTGTATCCTTGGGATCTGTTCGAAGGTAATTTTGTTTAAGTGCTCCTTGTAACCTTCTACCATTTTGTTATAAGGCATGAGTTTGTCGTCTTTCATGTTGTAATCATCATTGACCAGGTTTATAATCAATTTCGAATCACCATAGACCTGTAATTCTTTTATTCTCCACTGTACAAATGTACAAAGCCCTATGTTAATGTTTGTAGCTTCAGTCGAATGCTCATTTAGAATACATATAATATATGTTGACTAATAATAATATATTATTATGTTATATTATTATATTATTATTAATCATATAAAATTTAATATTCAATATTAATCTATTATATTATTCTAAATTAATAATTGATTGATGAAACATTATAATATTGATTAAATTATTATAATTAAAGGAGAGACATGTCCGTTCAAGGACATGCCTCTCCAAAGGAATATATATAGTATAATGTTATTCAATTTGAGAACACATAGAATTCCAAGAATGCAAGTATCAGATTGAATAAGATATATACATTAAAATACATCCAATAAAACCTGGCAAAATCAACACCCTATTATGAGAGCTTCATAATCAATTATATTGTTTGTGCATTGGAAATTGATCATAAATGACTTAGGTATCGAATCCCCTTGAGGGGTGACGAAAAGAATCCCTACTCCAGATTCATGACTTGTATATGACCCGTCAAATATAAATTGCACATTATAGATGCAGTCCATGTAAACACTGATTTATCTGGAAAGTCTATCAGCAATGGGTGACTATCCTGTAAGGAGCCTCTACTAATTGATCTGCTACAATTTTTCCTTTGATGGCCTTTCTATCTATGTAGTTTATATCAAACTTTCTCAGGATCATGACCCACTTAGCCAACCGCCCAGTCAATGTTGCTTTGCTGAATAGGTACTTGAGTGGGTCAAAGCGTGCAACGAGTTGTACCTTATGACTTAGCATGTAATGTCTGAGCTTTTGGGATGCAAAGATTACTGCTAAGCATGCTCACTCTATAGGAGTTTAATTAAGCTCATAGCCAATCAGAGTCCTACTTATATAATAAATGTCTCTTTCTTTCCCTTGTTCATCATGCTGTGTCAGTAGAGCTCCTAGAGCTGAGTTTGTTGTTGATACTAATAGCAACAAAGGTTTTCCTAGAGTAGGTGATACTAACACTAGTGTGTTTAGAAGATAATCTTTCAGAGCTTGGAAAGCTTCTTGGCATTGTTCTGTCCATTTAAAAGTAACTCCTTTCTTGAGTAAATGCTGGAAAGGGTGACACTTATCTGCCAACTGCGCTATGAATCTCCTTATGGATTGCAATCTTCCTTGTAACCCTCTTAGTTGTTCAATTGTTTATGGAGGTTGCATATCAATGATTGCCTTGACCTTGGTAGGGTCTACTTCAATTCCTTTGTTGGACACAATAAACCCTAGCAGTTTACCTACTGTTACGTTGAACACACACTTCTTCGGATTTAGTCTGACGTTATACTGCTCCAACTGATCAAATATATATGCAAGGACCATAAGGTGACCTTCTATTGTTTGCCATTTAGCCAGTAAGTCATCCACATAATCTTCCATTATGTTGTGGATGATATCATGAAATAGCATTGTCATGGCTCTTTGGTATGTTTCTCTGGTGTTTTTGAGACCAAATGGCATCACATTCCAGCAGTATGTTCCCCATGGGCATGTAAAGGCCATTTTATGTTGATCTTCTGGTGTAATTTTAATCTGGTTGTATCCTGAAAAACCATCCATTAAGGATAGCATTTCATTTTCAGCTGTTAGGTCGACTATCATATCGATATTGGGTAGCGGGAAGTCATCCTTAGGAAAAGCTTTATTTAGATCCTGGAAATCCGTACAGATTCTTATGCCTCCTATTGGCTTAGTCACAGGTACCAAGTTGGATATCCATTCTGCATAGTCAATAGGTCGAATGAAACCTACACCCAACAACTTTTGTAGTTCTATTTTAACTAGTAATGCAATACTTGGATGCATTTTTCTCAATTTTTGCTTGTAAGGTTTAACTCCTGGTATCAAAGGTAAATGATGCAACACTAATTCAGGGTCTAAGCCTAGCATATCTGCATAGGACCAAGCAAAATTGATAGGTCGTTGCTTGAAAAAATGAATGAATCTATCTTTTTCTTCTTTGCTTAGTGATTCTGCTAGGTGGATGTTATGTACGATCTCTCCTTCTGCTATGTTTACTTCTTCAGTTTCTTCTATAAGAAATGCTGAACTTTCTCTTTCGATAGGAAGGTTACCCAAATCATTTTTGCCATTATGGGTGGTTTGATCTTTATCTTCTGTTGTAGAGGTACTTTCTTCTCCAAAGTATGTTGTTCTATCTAGGTCTACAACAAACCCTGCTTTGTGATCACCTTGTGGAAATCCCTCTCCGGCTCTGAGGAATTCTACAATTGCTTCATCATTTTCAAACCAATCTAGCCTTGGTTTTCCTTCTTGCCCCCAATCAATCAAGTGTGAATGTACAAGGGGTAAATCATTACTCCCTTCTATAGTAGATTCTGATAACATGAAGACTTGATTGTTTGAATGACTTTGTGTATTTTCATCTTGTATAGGCTTTATTTGATACCTTAGTATGACACTTGTTGGTGGGCTAGAATTTATAGTCGTGAGAGTCTGTCTCACTTTCAATGTATGTTTCATCATCTGAGCTATCATCACTTATTTCTTCTTGTTCCTGTCACTGATTCTGTTGTAGATTGATTGGTTACCCTTCTTAAGTCTGGTATAAGCCTTTGCAATCTTTCTTCATCTGATTCGTTAGGTTGAGCCTGAGTCATTTCCCATGGTAGAAGTATTGATAATAACCATGGATTAGATTCATCTGCTGGTGGTAAGCCTGCATCTGTTGCAACATTAGCTTGTACGGTTGTGTCGACAACTGTATCATTTTGTGACTCAGTGCTAGGTTCTTGCAAGAGTTGTCTCATGTCTTCTCCATCTGATTCCATGCTAGGCGATGTGGGTACTTGATTACTTGTTTGAGATGAAGAGGGAAGCACCCGCATGGATAAATCCCTTTGTGGTATGTAGTCTGACGGTTTCATTGGTCTATTTAGTATACCAAGGGTAAGTTGTCTTGCTTCTGTGATATATGGTGCATGCTTATACCCCAATCCTTGATTCCCTGGATTATCATTAGGAACAATAGGCTCTAGTCTTCCTTGTTTCTGTAACCCCAAGCCTATGGTACCATCATATCCATGTCTCTGGAGCATTTTGATTCCATTTCCATACTAATCTATGGGTATTATGGGTATTTTCATATGATCCTCTTCTCTATATATCCAATGGTAAACATCTTCATTCAGGGATTCTTCTTGTAAGTCACCCCATCTAATGAAAGAGCATGAGTTTGTGTATCTGACAATGTATTTTCCTTTGTCTTGTTTTTGTACTGTATTTTGAGGTTTCCCAAAAGACTTAGGAGATAGAGACAATTGTTTCCCACTTGAAGTATTTGCAATAGAATACTCTCCACAACCCATATCTTGTATTTGTAAGGAGGATGCTGTAGGCATATCCTTTTTTGTTTTTGTGATTGTTATTGCCTCTAGTTGTGTAGTGAGAGGTGCTACTTGATTAATAGGTATCTGATTATCCACACTTTCTTTCAAGTAATTGCAATGTTGGAAGGGATTTGGATCACCCTTTATGGTGATTTCAATACCATTATATGGGAATTTGACACATTGATGAAATGTGGATGGTACTACTTGCATGGTGTGGATCCATGGGTGACCCAATAACATGTTATATCCCAGTTCTCTGTCCAAGAATTGAAAAGTGACCTTTGTTATTATAGGTCCCACTTGTACGGGTAATGTTATAATGCCTTTTGAGGGACGTTCTTCATCATTGTATGCCTTGATATTTATCCTCTTGGATGAGTCAATGTGAATTTCAGAATATCCTAGCGCCTTAACTAGTTTTAAGGTACAAATGTTGAGACTAGCTCCTCCGTCTATGAGTACTCTTTGTTGGCATTTCAATAGAAGGAGATTGTTGATATTCATTAAGGATATTGAGAAGGTTGTTGAAGATTATTGATATACCTGAAGAAGGGTGATAACTATCTTTATAACATTATTTTGTCCCTGATGTCATGAAACTGATATTTTGATTCAGTATGATGTTGCCATATCCTGAGAAGATTGATTTGAAGAGAATTAAGATGTCGGTAAAAGACACAGAAAGAATGTGATGAATAAGGGGAGAAATAAGTTATTCAATGGGCAACTATTACCGAGTTAGACAATGATGTGATCATGATGTTTAGATTGTTTTGATATCCTACATATGTTGTTGATTGTAAGGTTAATACTATACTATGTCACCAAGCAAAGAACCTAGTCAGTAAACCCTAAGGAACCTAGTCGGTAAACCCTAAGGTTATCGATATCGGTTAATGAAGGCATAATGTCTACCAAGTAAAGTTTAGTATTTACCGAGTTGCAACTGAGTTATGACAGACATCATTGAAGGAATGAAAGCGTTATCTAATGAAGGAAGCTGATTAGCTGGAGTTGATTAAATGATTGATATGACGTGCAAGAAATTTGTTAAGGATCTACGACTTTGAAAATTCAGGAGCTAGATCTACAACACAGATTGAACCGCTTAACCTAGCACAAGTTCCAAGAATGGAATGCAAGTTCCTAGGCGAAGTAAAATATTTTTTAGATCAAAGGATACATTGAACCTAGTCAAGATTGAAGATCTGATGGCTATTATTGATCATGGGAAATGTGATCAAGGAGATTCAGCGATTAGAAATTGTTTATAAATAAGGAATAATTGATAAACAATGGAAGCGGGCAAATGTATGCACAGTGATGCTACATGATTGTTTACCGAGCTCAGAAGCTTGAAGAACAGATTGAGAAGCCCAGCAAGCCCAACAAGGGACTAGACAGTTTTGAGCAAATAAGAATCTGCTTTAGCATTTTAGATGTGAAGTTGCAGATATATTTTTATTATTGTTATTTTGTAAAGTGACAGAAAATCTCTTAACCGAGTGGACCTAACAGTCTTATTTGTAAATCCTCTAGCAAGGGAACATTCTAATTGAGTGTTTAAAATCCTTTGACAAGGTCACTTCTAACAAAGTGAAGATCCTAACAGATCTAAGGGAAATCCTTTAACTGAGTCACATCTAGCAATGTGTTTGTAATCTTTAACAGGATTTTCTTTTAACCGAGCATACTCTAGAAGAGTATATTTCTTAGTGGGTCCGAAACCCACAGTGGTTTTTCCCTATTTGGGTTTCCACATTAAATCTGGTGTTATATGTGTTATGATGATTATGTGTTTATGAGTTAGCATGTTTAGCAGTTTTTGGTTATATTGCTGAAGTATAAGTTATTGAGGTTGAATCTGTTGATTTTATGGAAGATTAAGTTGGTATGATTCACCCCCCCCTCTCATCTTGTTAGCTATTGGAATCAGAAATTTACAATTGGTATCAGAGCTGTGGACTCTAGAAGAAAAGTTTAAAGGGACTTGAGGCAAAGATCCGAAGATGTATAAAAGGGATGCGCCAAATCTGAACAAGTCAAGTTTCTCCAGCTGACAGAAAAGGATGAAGCTGCATCTATCAGGAATTGGAGAATATGCAACATATTATTTGGAGAATGATTACATACCACCAAGAACCAACCCGATGACCTTGGAAGAGATAAAGACAAAGCAAGAACATATTCAAGCTATGATTGAAATAACATCAACATTGTCCGACTCAGAGTTTAATGATCTAGAAGGCTGTAATGATGCAAAAGCAATGTGGACCAAGCTCATATCTGTGTATGGTGGTGATGAACATGTTCAAAGAGCAAAAGTAGATAGCCTAAGAGGTCAACTTGAATCCATGAGAATGAATGAAGGTGAGAACATAACCCAATATAGTACAAGGTTAAAGGAGACTGTCAATCAAATCAAAGGAGCAGGAGGAACTATTGAAGAAAAGGATGTAACAAGTAAGTTGCTTAGAACACTTCTACCTGCTTATGCCATTCGAGTCTCTGCAATCAATGAACTAAGGTCTGTACCAAATATGCCAGTTTCTTTGGATGCTACTATTGGTAAGCTACATGCATTTGAGATAAGTAATTTTGATAACAATGGATCTTCGGTAAATAAAGTAGAATCTGCATTTAGTTCTTTTCATATTGGTGAATATGATGATTACAATGATAGAATGTATAAGTATACTGAAGGAAATCATAGTGGAGCAAGTGAAAGATTTCGCAAAAACATGGAAGAGGTACACAAAATATATGAAGAAATAAAAAAGCAAGAAGAGTTTGAAGCATTATTAGCCAGAAAGTTATCGAGAGGAAAAGGTAAGTATAAAGGAAAGCTACCTTTGAAATGTTTCAATTGTGATAAAATAGGACATATGGCTTCTAACTACCCTGACAAAGAATCTAGTGAAAAGAGAGAATATCAAGATAACAGGTAGAAAGACAACCAATACAGAGGACACCGAGAGTTCAGAATGAGAGACAGAAAGACATGCCTAGTAGCTGATGAGGAATCCAACGATGATAAATCTGATGAAACTGATACAGAGGAAGTTGTTTATATGGCTATTAAAGATGGATCAGATGAAGAAAGGTATGAAGAAAAAGCCCTAATATCTCACATAAATAATAATGATTCTTGGATCATAGACAGTGGATGCTCACATCACATGATAGGTGATAAACACAAGTTTGTTAAATTAGAAGACTATGATGGAGGATATGTAAGATTTGGTAATGATGCACCATGTCTAGTGAAAGGTAAAGGATCTATAACACTTCTTGACAATGCTAAATGTGATGATGTATATTGGGTTGAAGGTTTGAAATATAATTTGTTAAGTGTAGCACAGCTAAACAATACAGGATACCGAAAAGACTTCCAAAAGGGATGTGTCAAAGTTCATGACAAACATGGAAAGCTGGCTACTATCGAGACACAAAAAAAAGTTAATACATTTCATCTTGACTCAACTCAGAACAAGTGTCTTTATGCAAAGATAGATGATACCTGGTTATGGCATAAAAGGTTTTGTCATGTAAATTTTGATAATCTGATCAAAATAAGTAAGAAGCATCGAGTAAGAGGTCTACCGAGCTTCGAAAAACCTGAGAATGCTATGTGCTGAGGATGTTATGTGCCGAGGATGCCAGATGGGTAAGATAATAAGATCAAGCTTTACAAGTAAGTCCTACACTTCTAAGGGAATTTTAGATATTGTGCATACTGATCTTTGTGGTCCCATGAAAGTTCAAAGTTATTATGGTGATAAATATTTCATATTATTTGTGGATGATTACTCAAGGATGATGTCAGTTATGTTTTTAAAAGAAAAATCAAAAGCTTTTCAAATGTTTAAATGGTACAAGGCAAGAGTTGAAAATGAAACAGGAAGACAGCTGAAATGTCTTAGATTTGATAGAGGAGGAGAGTTCACTTCTGATGAATTTAACTTATTTTGCAACGATCATGGTATAAAAAGGCAAGTGTCTGCACTGAGAACACCTCAGCAAAATGAGATAGCTGAGAGAAGAAACAAATCAATTGTAGATTGTGCCAGAAGCCTGATGATAGAAAAGAGGGTACCTCAAACATTTTGGAGAGAAGCAATCAACACTGCAGTTTACACCCTGAACCGAGTACAACTGAAGAAAGGAACTATGAAGACACCATATGAAATTTGGTATGACAAGAAACCTAATGTAAGTTATTTTAAAAGCTTTGGAAGTAGATGTTATGTTCACAAAGATGACAGAAATGGAAAGTTTGATCAGAAAAGCGAGGAAGGAACATTTCTTGGTTATTCTTCTAGAAGTAAAGCATTTAAATGTTTGATCAAATCATCTAACAAAATAGTAGAAAGTGCAAATGTGAAAATTGATGAATTTGCAGAAAGAAATGATGAAGGAAATTCCAAGGAACTAGAAGATTATGAAGAATTTGTCTATGTTCAACCGACAAGTCCTACTGAGAGAGTTACTGAAGAAAATGAAGAGAATATCCAGTTATCGAGTGATGAAGAAGATAATACTAAGCTTACCAAGCCTGTATTGGCCAAATATGTCAGAAGGAATCATGCATCAAGTCAAATTATAGGAGATAAGGATGATCTAGTGATGACAAGGAACAAACCGAGACAGAACACATGTCTGATATCTGAATTTGAACCGAGAATAGTAAAAGAGGCATTTAACAGTGAAGATTGGGTAAATGCTATGACAGAAGAGATTGATCAAATCAAGAAGAATGACACATGGACACTAGTCCCAAGACTAAAGGATAAAAATGTAATCGGTACAAAGTGGATTTTCAGAAACAATCTAAATGAAAAAGGGGAGGTCATTCAAAATAAAGCAAGACTAGTTTGCAAAGGATATGCTCAAGAAAAAGGAATAGATTATGGTGAGACCTTTGCACCTGTGGCTAGACTTGAGGGAGTAAGAACATTGTTGGCATATGCTGCTTTCAAAAATTTCAAGGTATATCAAATGGATGTTAAATCTGCATTTTTGAATGGTATACTAGAAGAAGAAGTTTATATTGAATAGCCTGAAGGATTTGTTGAAGACAAGAGTAAAGATCAGGTATGCAAATTGAACAAAGCTTTATATGGTCTGAAACAAGCACCTAGAGCATGGTATGAGAGATTGCACTCTTACTTAATCAAGATTGGTTTTATAAGAACAAGTGAAAACAACAATATGTACATGAAGAATGATGAAGACAATGGAATACTGATCTCAGCCATATTTGTTGATGATATTATTTTTTGTGGAAATGATTCTCTATGCAAGAAATTTGGAAATGAAATGTGCAAAGAATTTGAGATGTCATTAATCGGTGAGATAAAGTATTTTATATGTTTACAGATACTGCAAATGAAAGATGAGATTTTCATTACTCAATCCAAGTACATAAAGGAAATCTTTAAGAAATTTGGAATGGAGGATTCAAAACCAGTAAGTACTCGTATGACTACCAATTATAAACTATTAAAGAATGATGAATCTGCATCTGTTGATGAGACACTTTACCGATCTATGATTGGAAAGTTGCAATATGTTGTTCACACCAGGCCAGATATAGCACATGCAGTAGGTATTGTTGCAAGATTCTCTGTAGATCCCAAGCAAACCCATATGACAGCAATTAAGAGAATTTTCAGATACCTGAGAGGCACTGAAGATTATGGCTTAGTATATGAAAAGAGGAATGATTTTGATTTAAAAGTTTATACTGATGCTAATTGGGCAGGAAACATTGATGATAGGAAAAGCACAAGTGGTGGAGCTTTCTTTCTGGGTGATAGACTAGTAAGTTGTCTTAGCAAGAAACAAGGATGCATTTCATAGTCAACAACTGAAGTTGAATACGTCGCTGCAACATTGAATTGCACTAATATAGCATGGATAAAACAACTGTTGGAAGTTATAAATGAAAAGGTTACCGAGCCAGTAACTATATTCTGTGATAATACTAGTGCCATTAACATTTCAAAGAATCCGGTAATGCACTCTAAGATAAAACATATCTCTATAAAGTATCATTATCTCAGAGAAGAAGTTCAAGAGAAGAAAGTTGTGCTGGAATATATCAGTTCAAAGGAGCAAATAGCAGACATCTTCACAAAGCCACTGCCAAGGGACACTTTTGAGTATCTCAGAAGCAAGTTAGGGGTCCTACCCCTATCTTCTACTCACTGACAGAGTTCAGTGAAAGCATCAATTCGATGAATCTACAAAATATTATGTGTGGATTGATGCTGATTTATGCACTTTAGGAAGTTTTCTAAAGGTGTGCAGGAACGTGACCAGGGAACAGGATACATGAAATAGTATTGAAGGAAAGATTTCTTTGATCGAGTTTTAGATGTTACATTTGCATGCGTAACTCAGCAAAAGCAAGCACTTCACATCAGAAGAGTTAATGATTTAGTTCTTTTACTTTTTGGCATTGTTGTCAAAGGGGGAGAAGACTAAATGGTAGACTAAATGGTAAAGCCTTAAATGAAGAAGATAACAAAAGACTAATGATATGGGAAGAGGGAGAAAGCCTAGAAGACTTCAGAAGAAGAAAATAGCTCAAGGATAACAGGAGAAGTCTAACAGCAATCTGAATCCGAATTAGTTGGAATAAATCTTGTTGGTATTACCATTTAAAAGTCGGTATTGCCATCAATGCCAAAGGGGGAGATTGTTGGCATTTCAATAGAAGGAGATTGTTGATATTCATTAAGGATATTGAGAAGGTTGTTGAAGATTATTGATATAACTGAAGAAGGATGATAACTATCTTTATAACATTATTTTGTCATTGATGTCATGAAACTGATATTTTGATTCAGTGTGATGTTGCCATATCCTGAGAAGATTGATTTGAAGAGAATTAAGATGTGGGTAAAAGACACAAAAAGAATGTGATGAATAAGGGGAGAAATAAGTTATTCAATGGGCAACTATTACTGAGTTATACAATGATGAGATCATGATGTTTAGATTATTTTGATATCCTACATATGTTGTTGATTGTAAGGTTAATACTATACTATGTCACCGAGCAAAGAACCTATTCGGTAAACCCTAAGGAACCTAGTCGGTAAACCCTAAGGTTATCGATATCGGTTAATGAAGGTGGAATGTCGACCAAGTAAAGTTTAGTATTTACCGAGTTGCAACCGAGTTATGACAGACAACATTGAAGGAATGAAATCGTTATTTAATGAAGGAAGCTGATTAGCTGGAGTTGATTAAATGATTGATATGACGTGCAAGAAATTTGTTAAGGATCTACGGCTTTGAAAATTTAGGAGCTAGATCTACAACACAGATTGAACCGCTTGACCTAGCACAAGTTCCAATAATGGAATGCAAGTTCCTAGGCGAAGTAAAATGTTTTTCAGATCGAAGGATACATTGAACCTAATCAAGATTGAAGATCTGAAGGCTATGATTGATCATGGGAAATGTGATCAAGGAGATTCAGTGGTTAGAAATTGTTTATAAATAAGGAATTGTTGATAAACAATGGAAGCGGGCAAATGTATGCACAGTGATGCTACAGGATTGTTTACCGAGCTCAGAAGCCTGAAGATCTGATTGAAGAACAGATTGAGAAGCCCAGCAAGCCCAACAAGGGACTAGACAGTTTTGAGCAAATAAGAATCTACTTTAGCATTTTAGATGTGAAGTTGTAGATATATTTTTATTACTGTTATTTTGTAAAGTGACAGAAAATCTCTTAACCGAGTGGACCTAACAGTCTTATTTGTAAATCCTCTAGCAAGGTAACATTCTAATTGAGTATTTGAAATCCTTTGACAAGGTCACTTCTAACAAAGTGAAGATCCTAACAGATTTGAGGGAAATCCTTTAATCAGGTCACATCTAGCAATGTGTTTGTAATCTTTAACAGGATTTGCTTTTAACCGAGCATACTCTAGAAGAGTATATTTCTTAGTGGGTCTGAAATCCCATAGTGGTTTTTCCCTATTTGGGTTTCCACGTTAAATCTGGTGTTATATGTGTTATGATGATTATGTGTTTATGAGTTAGCATGTTTAGCAGTTTTTGGTTATATTGCTGAAGTATAAGTTACCGAGGTTGAATTTGTTGATTTTATGGAAGATTAAGTTTGTATGATTCACACCCCCCTCTCATCTTGTTAGCTATTGGCATCAAAACTTTACACTCTTCTAATTCTTCTCTTATGTATGTAAGCTTCTAGATGTAGCAGGTCATTATGGAGCAGTCTATCACTAGGAATGTCTTGTTTTGAGAATGCAATACGAGTGCCTTGTGTCAAATTTCCTACCATGGACTGGAAGACATTTTCATCTATATCTCTATCCACTATCGAATCTTGAAGTGCTTTGTCCAGGATAGCTCTATGAGTGGGTGAAATACACAAAAGTTCAAATAATGATATATGTGCCAGAGTTTTCTTGAGTTGCTCAACAACATTGTAGGTCCCTACTGTTGGTTGATGAATATGTGGTATTCCTTGTAAAGTTACCTTAGATCTGCGAGTAACTACTGCACAGTCTCTGTCTCTGGGAGTTATGGTGATCGTAGCCACTGTATCATATGACTTACAGGTATTGTTAGTATCATATGATGTGTTATCAAGGTTTATGTTAAAACCCTCTTCATAGCATGTATGTGTATGTTTGACATCCATGATTTGTTCTATGAGTTCATCTTTAAACCATCTTGACTGAAATGGTTCATCATGCCCCCAGTCTCCGAGACAAAGGTTTCTATCATCATCGTATTTTGGTGCCTCTGATAGCATGCAAATTTGGTTATCGTCCGTGTGAGTATCTAGATATTTCTCATCTTGATCAAGTGTTTCTTATGACTCATGGTTTACTATATCTCCTGAGCTAATGGTATGAATAGTGTAGTCGTATGAGACCTTTGTGTAGTTGGATGTATTGTCTTGAGTACCTGATGTGGTAGCTTTCCCTTTGTCATTCTTAAAAAATGGATCTTTAAAGATTGTATGATTTGTGTTTGCTGAGGTTTTATCGGTATCAATTGTGATGTCGCCTTGGTCTATCATATCTTGGACCAAGTTTTTCAATTTGTAGCAACTCGCTATTTTGTGACCTTTAGTCCGGTGATAATCACATAAATCATTATCGTTCCACCATGTGGGTTTGAAATGACATGGTTCATATACTCTTATTTCTGGTAAAGTGATCATGTTTGTCTGTATCAACTTTTTGAGCGTTGACTCAATAGGTTCTCCTAAAGGTGTGTAATTTCTTCGAGCATTTACCCTGGGGTATCTTGTGTTCATGTTTTGTGTAGCATTTACATTTTCTGAAGTAGGGTTATTCTTTGTACATGGATTTGATGATTGACTCGTTCCCAAAGATAAAACCGATTGAGTTCTGTTTACTGTTCTGGCGTCTACAACACCATCATTGGTCACATTTTTGTTTTTCAACCAAAACTTGGATTTTTCATTGTTGTTGGTGTTGTCATACTTAATAAGACCTTGTTCTACTAGTCCCTTCTCACATTATAGATATTTTTTCATGATTTTCTTGAATGTGGTTAAACATTGCATTTGTATCGGATATTTAATCTTGGGAATCAAGTTTTCTGTGAACATATCCACTTGCTTTGTTTTTGGGATAATTGTCTTGCACCTCCTATAGAGAGCCCTTCATCATTGTATGAAGGATGCAAATGTTTCAATCTCATATTGTTTAGCGGCACACAAGTCCATCAAAGTAACCGGGGTTTCAATGTTATGCGAGAAGTTTGCAATAAAATGTTAAGCTAATTCTCCCCATGATGTGATGGTTGGTGGTAAATGTGAAAACCACTAAGGCCGCCCCCCCAGACTTTTAGGAAATAGTCTCATTAAGTAAGTGTCTTCGGTTGCAACCTCTATACATGTCGTAAACAACTCTCTGATGTGGTCTCTAGGATCAGCCTTCCCTCGATATCTATCAAATTTAGGCATTTCAAAATATGGTGGGAAAGGCGACATGTATAATGTGTGATCAAAAGGATAAGGACGTAAGTCCTACATTGTGTAGCTCTTTTTATCGTTATCGGTCTGCATGGTCGTCATTTGTTGTTCCAAATTCTGTAATTGTTGTGTTAGAATATCTATTTGGGTCAAAGGTACACCTTGTGCTTGTGTATGTCCCACAAAAGGATTCGTGGTTGCATAACTAGGAGGTTTTTGGAAGGTACCATGATTATAATTTTGTGTGTTGTACGTTCCACTAGGTACCGTGAAATAAGTGATATGCGAACCCATGTTTGGTTGAGTTGTACTTGTTGTATTGGTAAGACCTAGATTTGTATTTTGGTGACTATATGTTGATCCTATAGAATAGGAAACCAAAGGTTGGGTTGCACTTGTTGCCTGTGTTTGAATAGGTGCTGAGACACTTGATATTATTGGTATGCTTTGTGTTGGTATACTAACATTTATTGCTGAAGATGATGTACTTGTTTGAAAATTTGCATTTGTATTCATATTTGTTTGCATAGGTGCATTCTGAGGAAAACTGGAGGTCATTGCTTGCATTTGTGTTATGGGCAGTGTTTGACTGTTATCTTGACCTAAAGTTTTTCCTAGTGGTAAGATTTTCGTGACATAAAAATATTCAGGTAGTTTCGCCCCATTTTGTAATAATAATGAGAGATATTTGTCCCTATCACTATGTATAAGAGCATCTAAGATCATAAGGACATGTGGATCTTGTTGAGTTGACTCAATTTCTTCTTTTGTTAAATGTTGTTGTAATTCATTTAGAGTAGACATTGCTTGAGAACCTGATTGTTGACTAGTTGATATGTCCATATTCCAAGTTGGGTTTACAGACTGGTCGTTGTTTGGGTCCATTATACCTTTTGCCTTTTGTGACCTTGTGATGGGCATTTAAGACTACTATATGAGGGTGGTTTTATGCAAGACGACGACTAATGCTAGACTCTAGACCTAGGTATGAAGCTAGACTAGACTCTCTACTGGAAATTTTGATGCGAGACTTGTTGAGTATTTCATAATTTCTGTAATGCAAGTTTTTCAAGTTGTTCTCTTAGATGTTCTGTAGCGATTTCTGTATCAATTCTACGGGCAATTTTATACTCGATATTTATCTCGTACTCGACTCCTATATACTGGGGTGCGTTTCTCCTTGAGTCCCAGGCTAAGTTAGCTAGACCATCAATAATTTCTCGTTGACCTCCGTTTGGCACTAGAATAGGTTGCTCGACAGGGAGCAAACCATCAGTTGGGAGACCCATTAAGACACATGCTATGACTTTGTAGGAGGATTATGTCAATGATGACAGACTAAGACAGACGTATATGAAATCTAGATGAAGACGTATATGAGGATGATAATGAGGATGTTAATGAGGACTATGCAAGGACTAAGGACAATAGTAAGGAAGTAAATGAGGACTATGCAAAGACTAAGGACAATAGTAAGGACATAAATGAGGACTACGCAAAGACTAAGGACGATAGTAAGGACGTAAATGAGGACTATGCAAGGACTTCCTATGGTCACAA
This sequence comes from Cryptomeria japonica, assembly GCF_030272615.1. Lineage (NCBI taxonomy): Eukaryota > Viridiplantae > Streptophyta > Pinopsida > Cupressales > Cupressaceae > Cryptomeria > Cryptomeria japonica. The sequence continues at coordinate 628,583,077 of NC_081408.1, read as the reverse complement.
GTGTGTAGAACTTTGAGTTTGCTCGACTATTTGGTTGTTTCAAAATGGACTTCGTTTTCAGTAATTCTGTGTGTAGGACAAGTTTTGTGGTTTTTCCAAGTCCGAGAACAATTATTTGGAGGTAGATATAGCTGACTGAACTGGTTTTTCAAACAATCTTAGAGAATTCAGAGATATGCAAGATAGGGCTTGAAATAGCCCAAAGGACCGACTCAATACTGATCTAATACAACGATACATAAAAAAAGCATAGAATACAATCTTAGGCTGGAAAGTTGACACTCAATGAGGCCCTTACGAAATACTGAGACAAAACAAACAGATAGAGAGTTTGGCATCATTGGCTCCACTCCATGAGACACTTCTTGGGCATGTCAGTCTCTCTTACCCTGAAGATCCGAAGATATTATAGCTGAGGGATTCCTATATCATAGTGTAAGGTACATGAAGGGTATTTATGGGGTACGATCCGCACTCCCAGAATCACTGAATGCATGGTTTTGGGCTACTAAGTTGGTTCTTATTGTAGGGTTTTGAGGGGTCCTGATACAACGACGAATTCTCAGAGCAAGCCACTTAAGACTTTAGTTGAGCTTATCAGTGCAGGGAAGGCCCCCACATATGTCGAATTCACTCAACACTCTAGCCGCTTGACTAGTATATTTATATAGCAGCTCGAAAAACCCGCTCGAGGGTACGCTGGGAAAGATGATATCCCCAATGCATCCCAATTCGAAGTACCTTTGTGGGGTGATGAAATCCCCAATCAAAGATACCCCTCACTACGTGGAATAAAATAAAATCGAGTGTCATTGTCACCTCCTTCCTTTCTCCCGAGACCCTGAAGGCGGGTGGAAAGTTACTTAATGCAACAGTAGGTCCACCCCAAACATGATAAAAATTATTTACCTTAAGAAAATCAAATGTGATTTAATCTAATGCACCCTGATTCACGTTCATTTTATAGCCCAAACTGAGGTGTTGAATACATATGTGCATGTCCATTTTAAATACCAAATTGAAATGTGAAGGCATGCATGTCAATTTTAACCATTGTTGATTTCAAACCCAAATCGAAGTGTTATACATGCATGTAAATTTTAACCAATGTTAATTTTAAGCACCAAAAGATGAAGTGTGAGATTGTGCATGCATGTCCATTTTAACCATTGTTGATTTTAAGCACCAAAAGATGAAGTGTGAGATTATGAGTGCAATTGATCTAATACTAATCTGATCCTATTTGTAAATTCGCCACAGGCTGCAAACAGATGATTAGCAGTAAAATCAAATCAACAGAAAACAGAGAATAAAAAATTGACAGAAGCGAATGCGTGACAATACTTGCGTGATTGCATGACCTTGACGGAGCCAATGCGTGAAACTAACAGAGTGAATGTGTAATCCTGACAGAGTGAATGCGTGAGACTAATAGATCGATTGCGTAATTAGAACAAGACGATTGCGTGACAGACAGGCAGATAACACCAAAAAAAAAAAAAAATGAAACTAAACCCGATCAGAAACCTGCAAAACCAATTGTGAGGCCCTAGCTAGATCTCTCATCATCCATTCAATGTTAATTAAATCATATTTAACTTGGTACGAGAGAACTAAGTTGTTGTATCTATTGAAGGCTGGTTGATCTTCCCAATCTTGTATATGCTTTTCTGCTTGGAGAACCCTTTGATAACGTTTGACCTGTCTTCTTTGTTCCTTTGTCTTTCTAGCACTTGAAATCCTAAATCATACCTTATGTGCCATAAATTGTTAAAACCAAAACATGCAATAAAAATAATCTGTTTCCATATTTACTCAATTTCATGCATAATTAAATAGATCAGAGAACAGAAAAAGAATGAAAATAAAATTATCAGAACAAAACAATCCCAAACGAATGTGTGACAGTATTAGATCGATTGCGTGATGGGTTTCACACGAATGCGTAACCCTTTTTGGTCGATTACGTAGATATGTCTATGCGATTGAGTGATGATGTAACCACGAATGCGTGACGAAGAGGTCTGTCTTGAAATTTGTGCTAAACCTGCAAAAAAGAAAAAAACCGTACGATCTGCAAAAACAACACAGAAAACAAAGAAGGTTAATTAGTTGTTGTTCACATCGGGTTATCCAAAATGTGCTATGCTCAAATACACCATTGTTAAATAGGAAATAAGGACGATCACAAATTCCTTAACTATCTAAGCAATTCAAACATAAAACCAATGAAATAGATGCAAAATAGAATTAAATTTAAACAATATGAAACTCCCTTCTGTGCATCATGACTTTCATTGTTCTTCTTCTCTCTGTGGTATGATGACTCTCAGATATTGCACTGACAATCTGCAATTGACACAAAGATTCAAAGTTTGTGATCTAGAGGAATTGTGAGGATTGAATGCTCAATTTATAGATTTTTGGATGAGATTGATTGAAAAAGTGGAACATATTGATCAAGAGGTGGAACTCAGGTGAGCTCACATGCTGATTGATAGTTAAACTCCTGACTTGGAGGTGAAACATAATAGATTGAATAGATTAATTGAGTCAACTGATTGAGAAAAAGCTAACTGAAAGAAGAAAAAGAATGATTGGAGGAAATAAAGAAGATGACCAAGAGAACTAGAAGATGGAAATAGAGATTGGAGAGATAAATGATTTAATTAATTAATTTAGCATGTGCTTGCACTTTAACTTAGATTTTCAATTTAATCTTTGCATGAAATTTATTCAAATAAATTGAATTTATTTTAAATTCAATTCAATATTTGAATATATTTAGAACTTGACTTTGATTTTCAATTTGGTTTTTGAAATCATGCACATGTATTTGAATGTGGAAGAAATTAGAAGAAAATGAAATTAAATGAAATTAGAATTTGGGGATTTGGAAATGGAAGAATTAGTTAGTTAATTAAATAATTTGAAGAAACTATTTAATTATGCTAGAAATGGACTTTAATTAAATAATAAAGATTATTTAATTTAAAGGATTAAATCACAATTAATTAAATAATAAATATTTAATTAATATTTAAAAAAGGGTTAATGATTAGATGATTAAAGATAGAAATTAAGAATATAATTTATTTAAATAATAAAGATTATTTAAATTAGGGAATTAATCAAAATTAATTAAATAATAAAATATTTAATTAACATTAGAAAATGATTAAAATGATCAAATGATGATAGAATAGAAAATAGAATAATTAGTAAGATGATGAGGAAATATGAAATTAGAAGAATAAGTTTAATTAACTTAATTAAATAATTAGAGAATTATTTAATCAATTAGAGGACTAATTAGTACATGATCAATGAGACATTTTTAGGTGTCTACACTATGGCCCGTAGTAAAACAATATTACAAAAGTGGAATGCACTTGCGTTCAGGCTCACTGCCTAGAGCTCACTACTCAATTACAAAATAGGGTTGCAACCCTGGAGAACTCACTATCTTACAAATGAGATATATATGCAAATACAATGTCTGAACTGGAATATAGCATCTACAAATGCCTTGAATCAGTTCCAGTTAAGCTCAAAATGATCTGCTGCCATTGCTCTATTCTGCTTTGCTGCCAAATACTGGATCACCAAAACTCAAGATGCGCATGTGAAACTGCACTCAATCGCTCCAAAAATAATTCCACATATCCACCATCAACTAAAATGATAATCCAAGTCAATCTTATATATCCTCACCACCAAAATAGATCTCCGTCAAGTCGGCTTCACAAAACTGCAAAATATGAAACATATTGTCTCATGTCGGCTCAATCCACCACAAATCCATATACTGGACCTAAAACATGTGATCACAAGCTTCACACGCAACGACACAAACTCCTTGAACACAACACCAATCACCAAAATCATCCCTTTAGTTCCATAATACACATTACCCAAATTGTCCACACAATAGCTTTGCTCTTCTGGAATCATCGGATACCGGATCAAGAATGATGCACTAGAATCAACACCAGAGGCTAGAATTACAAGATGATCTGTCTTAAACAACCAATTGACTATCCCAATCACCGCAACCAAAACTGCATCATCGGAAATGAGTTGTGCTCACTGAATTTGTACACTCTATTCATACTCTGTCAGACTAATGCCTAAAGTCAATATGACTTCCGGTAGGTCAAATCTACAGGTATCAGATAGGATTACTAAGCTGAGTTGCCATCAATGACAACCCCTAAGTAATCTCCATGCATCTAATCATCACCGGAACAATGTCTCTTGCCAACATATACAACTCCATTGAGCTCTGAAGGATGACAGACAATTTAGTCTATAGAGTCTTCCTTGTCACTAGATCACATGCATAGTTAGAACTAAATCATACACAACGATCACAACTTAAATATGTGACCACGAGACTCATGAATTCACAAACATAAAATGACATATTCACACAACAAAGGCATTGAGAACTCTAATTTGAACATAGATCATCACAATTTAATATCACAAATCACACACATAATGCATATCCATAAAATATTATTTTACTAGTTTCAACCTGAACATATACCTCATCTAAACCTTCCTCAACTAGACCATAATCTCAAGTATCTTCACTAATTTGTATGATGAATTGTAATTACAATTATCTATGATATGAAAATTACTTTAGAAATTGAATATCTAGGTTTTAAGATATGTAACTACATTTTGTATTCATGTATGCCAAAGCAGTTGCAACTACCTCTGACAAAATTCCTCTACCCTTTATGCTTTGAGGGATTTCCATACCCTGTTCTAGGGGAAGAGCACCAATAGATAACATAGTTCCAATAACCGTCACCTTATTGTCATGTTGACCCCCGAATAGCTGTCATAGTGAAAACACCATTAATAAATTTGTTTTGTACCAATAGCCGATCATTTTTTGTACTTTTTTGTTCATAATTGGCCCATTTGTGCACCACTATTGGAATATTTGTGCAAAACTATTGAGACATTTGTCAACAAGTACTAGCGATTTTGAGTTGAACATCTTTAGTTAGGTATCAGGCGACACTTTGAAATGTGTACTTTTTGACCATTGTGCGCATAACTGATTCCATATCGTGCATCGTTACTACCCAAAAGCCAGATCAATAGCTATAAGCAGTTAGGTTGCATACTAAGACAACTAAAAAAATAATAATCAAAATCCAATGTACCGTTTAAGATCTCTGGATGCACGAAGTTAGCTATGACGACTACTGGTGCTCTTCCCCTAAAACTCATTTGGCACTTTGAGGCTGTCAAACAGTTTAGGTGCCTTGTCTATGCTTCCACATTTTGGATATCCTACAATCATGGCATTCTGTAAGGAATTTTTGGAGGCATTCTATCGAACAGTTCACGTGCTTTGTCTATGCTTCCACATTCTGCATTAGGGCAGCTGTAGTTACAACATCTGACAAAAATTCCTATATCCATCACCTGTGATGGATGCCATACCCTATTCTAGCAGTAGGGATACTGGCAAATGTTGCAGAGTCTGCATTTACACCTGCCAATTGCGTTTGGTTGAAATTTTCTTAATCCTTTTCAACAAACGCATTTTGTGCATATCCTGCAATCATAGAGACCAAATTTCTTTGAGGCATTCTGTCAAACAGTTCACGTGCCTTGTCTATGCTTCCACATTTTGCATACATGTCTACCAATGCATTTCCAATGGACGTCCATACCATGTTCGAAATCTCCCATTTTGGCACAGGCCGCGTGCAAATGATGCTCGGGTTGGAAACCTGTTTGATGTATATGGAGTTCTTGAACAGGAACGGCGATCGGGATGGGTTTAGGGAGCCCACATCAGCCACCTAGTTTATTTACCTCTTCCTCACCGATATCCATGCAGCCGCTGATCAATAGTTCTGATGGCGCCGCTGATCAGTAGTTCTGATACACGATAAGAAAAAAAAAGAAGTAATTTTTCTTTGTTGTGGAATCTGTTACAACTTTGACCTCATTTTTTAAAGTATCTGGTAGAATGTGGGACAAGATTGATCAAGCGTAATGGAATGCATGTATAGTTGTAAAGTCGAGTAGGTTTATCAGAGAGGGTGTACATCTTTTAGTGTTCCCCGCGGAAAAATTTTGTGTCGCTTGGAAATGGAAGCAGACTCCATTAAATCTAGTCTGTTGAAATACAAACAAGATATATCATGAGGGATTGCGATTACAGTTCCACCTACCAATCATTAATTAATGAAATTTGGTTGGAATCCAAGAAGCTGTGGTACATTGCTGGTCCTGCAATTTTTACTACAATATGTTTCTATTCTCTGGGAGCTGTGCATCTTGGCAACATCGAACTTGCTGCAGTTACCATCAATGATGCAGTTATTGGAGGCCTGGCATTGGGAATCATGGTAAATTAGAATACAAAATCTCCACTTACTGGGTCAACTTGATGGGTCAATAATCAAGTTGAAGAACTGTTGAAGCCATTATTTCTAATTTGGGGTATGTGCGGTCATTTTTGAAGCTGTTGCATCTATTGTTTCTATTGTGTTTTGCTTTGGGAATGAGCAGTGCATTGGGGACATTATGTGGGCAGGCATTTGGAACAGGGGACATTCAGATGCTAAGTGTGTATATGCAACGATCTTGGATTATTTCCATAGCCACAGCAATTGTACTTACTCCTCTTTACATATTTGCTGGGCCAATACTCAAGGCATTTGGACAATCTGAAGAAATATCTCAAGTTACCCAGAAATTTTGCATTTGGATGCTTCCCCAACTCCTTGCATTTGCAATTTATTTCCCAGTCCAAAAGTTTCTGCAGGCGCAGAGCAAAGTGATGGCCATGGCATGTATCTCTCTAATAGGATTGATCCCCACATTTTTATCTGTTGGATATGCATACTAAAATTGGGTTGGGGGTTAGCCGGAGCAGCATTGAGTCTGAACATATCATGGTCGATAATAACATTGGGCCAGTTGATATATGCAGTATGTTGTCCATGTATGTTTCGTTTGTAGTACAGTTAGCTGCTTCATGTAAGAAGTACGAAATAATCTCATATTGTGAAGTATGCTGTCCATGTTCAGATTCTTCTTGGAGAGGATTGTCCATGTTAGCCTTCACAGATTTGTGAGCTTTTGTTAAACTTTCCATGGCTTCTGCAGTCATGCTATGGTTCGATTCTTTGCCTCCATATTCATTTTTAATAATCCATTTCAGATATCATAATCTATTTTATTCACTATGGCTGTAGTATGGACCTTTCAGCAATAAATTATATTACTAATAAAATAGTAAAATAATTGACATGTAAGAATGTACTCTGTTGGTGTTATTATAAATTTTCATAAATTAGTTTACATGTTTATATCTTTTTCCCCCTAAAACTGCTGCTACCAATTACAAAGGGGAGGTTCAGACGGACAGGAAAAAAACAAAGGTAGGGAAATACTGATTAAAACCAAATTACCTCTTTTGGTTGGGCAGGAACAGGAGGGAGAGCAGATACCCTTTCACGTTTAAAAAGTACTTTTGGTCTATTTTAGTTTTCTAAAATCATCACCTCAAACAAATACTACATCGCACTGCTGTATGTAGTTTTAGCAATGTTGTTTCTTATATGCACGAATGTAGTTTTAGCAATGTTGTTTCTTATATTTAGTGCATATGTATGTTGAGTTTGTAGTACAGTTAGCTGCTTCTTGCAAGAAGTACGGAATAGTCTCATATTGCTATAAGTCTGATAAAAGAATCTTTCTTTCTTTTCCTTTTTTATATTACATTGTCTCTATAATAATATTATTTAAATTTGCATTGTCGTTCTTCTAACTTTTTTGGTTGCTTGTTTTATTTGATTGTAATCAGTATTGTTCAATATTTAAAAAATAAATATTGACAGTTGTTTTTTATTTGATTTATAGGTTTATAGTATTTTATCATAATTTGTATGATTTATTATTTGTTATTTGATTGAAAATAGTTTATAAAAACTTAAAGGTCAAATAATTCATTTTCAATTATTTTGATGAAAACAACATATATTAAAACGAAGCATTAAAGCATGCAATTAAATATTAAAAAATCAAGTGTTATGGAATCATTCTACAAAGTTAAAGCATTAGAGTTAGGATTGAAAACTAAATATGTGGCCTCAAAAAACCATAAACCAAACTAGTGTGCAACTCCACAAGGAAAATAACAACCAAATTTCTAGGTGAACATAAAATAAAATAAAAATAAATACAATTAAGTAGGAAGGACAACACCAATATTAGGAGGGGAGTTTGATTGTCAAGGTTATCACACTTGCCACCTAGAAAATCCTTGTTATTATCCATTTGCTCCTATACATAATGTTCAACATGGTCAACATCCTCAAGATCCTCCTAAGCTTGATTTTGAATAATCTTGGTGGAAAAATAGTAAGCGCCAATAAAAGGAATTTTTTCTAATTAGGTGGGACCTATTATCAAAAGATAAGGTATAGTTAGAGTTTTGGGCTTATGCTCTTTAAAGTTGTATTTATACCATAGTGTGGAGGGTAAAAGAAGAGTTAGAACCTATTTGATGAATTATAAAGTAGTACAATGGAGTATAAAAAACATAAGTTAAAATTTTACATACACATAATGCATAGTATAAACCGTCACACATCCATTATACCAACTTGTAACATACAATCCTTAATATCTCAATGCATCTTTACACTTACACAATACACATATTTTGCTTCCTTATTATTACACACATCTCTATTATCTCATCCTATAACCACTACTTTTTAAATATCATACATGCGAAACACATATGTACACATTGTTACACATATGAACATGTCCCTCTTCCTTGGCATGTCTCTGTGGGTTTGCCATAGATTGGTTGTATATGATGTACTTGTCTTGCGTTGACATTACCTCCATGTATTCTTTTTTGGGTGTATTACATATGTTACCAACCTTTTTGACACCCTTATAAGTTTTAAATATTGATCTCCATCAGATGATCCTTTTGAGCTTTCAACCTAATAAGAGTGGCATGGCTTTGTCTTGCCAACATCATGCCCCAACTAAACCCATGTCTTGAACTCAAAACGGTAACTATGTTTGTCAATCCTCAAATGTTGACTTATATCAAAAAATCTCAAAACTATGTAAATTGCAATTGTTAAAATTCCACAATTTTGCTCCTCCTTATGGCATGATGTTCTTGTAGATTCCCCTTGATTAAGCATATGTTTTATCTATTGGAGAATAACTTATTATAACATATTTATATGCCTACTTATTCTAGTTATTGTTGAGGCGCGTAGCATGATAGAGTATAGGATCTCAAATGATTTTGCCATTTACTTTACATTTGCTAAGAGTCTTACTAAGTGAGCCCCTAAACTCTCCCATTATTCCTATATATGTTGATTGCGCAAGTTCTTAATTTGTACTCCAATATTTCCATCTAAGGCCTTCATTGCGTTTTAGGAATTGAGGCCTATGTAATTTGATTTTTCAAGGGTTGAATATTGATTGCTTTTATAGATGTGAGCCAACCTAAGAAAAATTGAGGTAGTGCACTAACATTGTTGCAAGTTTTTTGCATGGTATAACCTTCATCTCTCTTTTTTTTGAAGTGGTGCATTTATTTCTTATTTCTTCCGCTTCTTTTATCTCACATTACCCTTTTTTTTTTTAAACTTTTCTTTTAAAACTTTTCTTTTGTATTTCTTTTACTTAGAACTTTTTCAAAATCCTACTTATAATTAGCTATATTTGTTGATCCAAATGTAATGAAGTATTTTTATTTATATGTTGTAACTATATTTGCACTTCTCCTAGTGATTTCTATATGGTCAGTACTATTCAAATATTAGCTCAAAGATCTCTCCCTTGTCATGATGTGCACGATATATCCTATGTGAAACTACTAGATAGGAAGATTTGTGTAATATCTACCTTAGTTCTAAAGGCGAAGGTATAAATAGATTTGGTAAATGTGAATGTATAAATAAAGTTGGTGGTTGCATTTGTGAAACTAAAACCTCCTTAATTTATGTTTGTGGCATTTGTTTTTAAGGTGGAGACAGTAGTGGAGGTATTAAAATACATCTATTTGGCTAGAGATTAAATTTTATACTATCTTCAACCATTACTAGATCTATTTGGCTAGAGATTAAATTTTGCACTATCTTCAACCATTACTAGTTTTTTGTTTTTTTAAAAAAATAGCTTTCCTTATTTATTCTTCTTTTTGTTGTGTCTCGTGCTCTTTTTATTTGTCTTGTTCTTCTTCTTTATTAGCTCTTTGAGAAACCCCATCATGTTTGCATAACTCGTAATGAACTTGCAATGATAACCAATGTATCCTAGTAATCTTTTTTCTTAAGTTACTATCTTGAGGGTGGTGAATTTGAGATTATTGCAACCTTTAATGAGGCTATCGTCATTCCTTCTTTACATATAAGATGCCTAGTAGTGTACAAAAGGTACCACAAATATAAATATTTTCGGTTCAAAGCTAATTGGAGGCTTTGACACATTTTTGACATAGCTACAAAAATTAGGCATGGTATTCATGAGCCTATACACTTTCCATTCATCTAAGTATTTTTCAAAAAAAAAAGAAAGTTTAAACTCTCTTAGCACATTTATTGTTATTTTTTTAATAGTATAGAGACATTCTTTGGGCCAAAAGGCATCATTATGTACATAAATGAACCCCATTTGGTAGCAAATATGGTTTTAAATTAGTCTTTCTCTTATATTTTTACCTATTGGTGTCTAGAGAACCTAATAATAAAAGAATATACATCTCATCCAATAACCGATGTGGGGAAGGGATCATGGATGTAAGCCTTGTTCAATTCTCTAAATTCAAGATAAATTTTGATTTCTCTTATTTATTGTGGTGGACAACCATAAGGCTTATCCGATCTATGTTCTTAATTGGTTTGATCATTCCACTAAACAATATTTTATCTATTCCCTACTTTACCTTAATTTCGACATTGGGATTTAACCTATAAGGTCTCTTCTTTGGTGTCTTCGCCTCTCCCTTTAAGTATATTTTCAATACTCCTACTTCCTACTTAACCCCCTTCAAATCTGTGGATGCCCCAAGTAACAATTCCTTATTATTTTAAGATTTCCACTACCTACACAACCTCTTTCTTGCTCCAATAGTCTGTGACCCTAGACATTTTGGAATCTCCCCCAAATGCTATATTTTCCTCTATTTTTTAAGGGTTAATAAAATATTTATCTTTTTTATATCCTAATGATGAATCATGGGGTGTGGTGTTTGTGTATTTTCATGAACCTTTTATCGAAAATAACAAAAAATGAGGAAATCATGGATGATTCGCTCTGCAACTTCGACTAGGCCTAGGGTTTGAACTCTGGGTTGCAGGACCACAGGATCTGACGTGGGGATGTACGCGAGCCTTACACGAAGGTAAGTTAATATCTTGGTTGGTGTGCAGGTTGCGCTCCCAGCGTCCTCTTCGTTGTCGCTTCACCTTGCCTGCCCTATTGTGAGTGTTTAATGCCATTTAATGGAGGACTTGTCTGGAGGCTCTGGAAAATGCAACAATGATGCCCCTTTTAAAGCCAAAAAATTCAAGGATGCGGTTACCCTTTCTTCTCCCTCTGTCGACGAAGGTGCGAGGTTTGTCATGAACCCTAATGGCAGCCCCTGTGGAGAAGGTAAGGACCCTCACTCTGCCCAGAAATCTATCTCCATTTCTCCTAATGACTTAATGAGTAAAGAAATTAATATGGAAAATGATAGACTTAGAGATATTGCAATTTTCTTTGCTACTGTAGATGTGGATAAATGCCCTGCACGTAAATTCATTGATGATTGGATTAGGAATGTATGGAACACTAAATTAAGATATTTGGTTTCGTTCTGTAGACTCATTCAAAAAGGATTGTTTGTTATCTTCTTTAAAGATCATAAAATGCAGAAAGAAGTGCTTAGTAAACAATATTGGTCTGTTGGAAAATGCACATTTCGTGCCCTAGAATGGTCACTGGAAGCGGTCAATGAAGAAATTCTTGCACTATCGTGCCCTAGATGGGTTTTAATTCGAGAAGTGCCTCCATTATTGTGGAGATTCGTACCCCAAATCATGGAACTGATAGGAAAAGCTATTCGGGTGGATAATTCATCCTCGCTTATCCCACATTTGGATGCTAGCGTATTCATATCAATTAACCCTGGTTGTGATTTCCCCAAAACGGTTAATATTAATCTCGAATCCGAAGTCGTTGTATGCCCTGTTGAAATCCTTGATGGGATGAATGCGTGCTTTCTCTGCAGGAAAGAGGGGCATATTCGCAAGAATTGCCCGATTATTAATAAACTTAAGGGCTCGGATAGATCTCACAATCAATTCGACAACCTGCCACCTATTCATGCAATGCACGTCCCGAGTGTGGAAAACATCAATGGCATTAGTAAAAAAATCAATAATATTCTTAATAGAGAAAATTCTAAACCCCAGGAATTTGGAAAAAATTTCAACTCTGGTATCTCTGGAGTTGCCCCCACCCCTCACTCTGCGATCTCAAATGCTCTAAAATAGATAAATGAGAATTCGCAGGATGAGTTTTAGATTGTGGGGAAAAATCCTAAGAAAAGAAGGAGAAAAAATGCTCAACAATTAGCATTGGAAAAAATTAGGGCAAATGGTCCTAGTAATTCAATGTATGTGAATAATAAGATAAATTTGGATAGAAATTTAACATTGCCTATGGAGGATGATGGCCTTGAGGTCCCCCCAAAGATGAAATTCTCTAGCCTAGCTTCTAATGGTGATAACCTTGGAGTTAAAAACCCTAAGGATAGAGACGGTGTGAGTAGTGAGCTGAGTTTGGGAGGGAGTCGGTCTGGGGTGATGAATAAAACTTCTCACAAAAGTTTGGCAGACATGGATCTTTCATTTGAAATGGATCCATCAAAAGATCCTCCATACATCACCGAGGCAGAGCTTTCCTCCCAAACTGAACCCACTCCTGATGCGATCTCTGTCATTCCCCCTAAGAAGTTTGTAGGGCTTGAGGATACCTCTGTGATTGAGGTCATTGTTGCTGACCCTAAGGCTGGTGAAGTTAATCCACTATCTAGCGATGGTGTTAATTTAGACCTTCCAAATAGGTTGAAGGCTTTGGAGCCTTGTTCTGAGACCCCGGAGACCTCCAGTCAGGGGAACAATAGGAAGGCTTCTGAAAATCGAAGAGGAGGACCAGGGATAAGAGTGCACAAGAGAAGAAGGAGAATGGACAATGGATAATGAAAACCCCTAGGCAATCCCTAGAAGAATAAGGGGTAGACCTCTGGGATCCAAAAATAGGGGTGCTAATAATAGAAGGAATAATGAGGAGAAGAAAGATCTCCCGAGATGCTTTAACAAGTTTAAAGCATCCAGAGAATAAAACAATATATTGAGTCAATATGAAGTGCATCTCTTGGAACATTAGGGGTCTGGAATCTCAAGACAGGAAACAAATAGTCAGAAGGTTTTTCAACCAACATAAGAATGCAGACTTTATTATGCTTCAAGAACTCAAGGTTGTAAAGTTTACCCTGGAAGTCAACCTAGAATTTATATGGAAAGACTCTATCAAGGTCTCCTCAAAGCATGACAGAGGTAGAGGAGGTATTGGAATACGTATTAACCCCAAATGGAAAGAGCACATAGTAAACCAAGGATGCTCACTGTGTAACAAAGAGGTCTGGGTGTCCCTAGAGGATAATGGATTTAGATTTGGAATTTGATCTGTTTATGCCTGCAATGACTACAGAGAGAGAATTGCATTATGGGATTGGATCGCTACACTACCGGATATTCCTTGGATTGTAGGGGGTGACTTTAATATGGTTGAAACTCGGGAAGACAAAAGTGGAGGTATCCCTATGGAATGGAAAGGGATGGAGAAAATTCTCTGGGAATGATTGAAAAGCCGAAAAAAGCTATTTGACCCTCTGTTCTGCAAAAAGAAAGATAACTCCGAAATTTGGTACACATGGTGCAAATATCAGAGTGGAAAGCATAGGATCTTTTGTAGGTTGGATAGGTTCTATGTTAAAAAGACCATTTCTCCTTTGACCTAGGCAATAATGGCAATCCCGTGATACTTTTTCTGACCACTCTTTTAGACCACCATCCTATCATCTCTCAGGTTAGGCTCAGAGACTACCCCGAGAGCCAAGGAACTCCTAAGGATAAATTCTTTCTGAACTCCAACCTTCTCTTAGATTCAGATGTGTTGTGTGCGGTCAAGATTGTCAGGATGTTTAACAAAAGGAATAGATTGCTGAACTCTTGTGTGGACAGATGGAACTAGAACGCTGATAGTTGGCAGGTGCTGCTTCAAACCATAGGGCAAAAGAAAGCAAGGGATTATAGGTGGAAAGAGAAAACACTATCTGAAAACTTCCACTTGTGTGAGGCTAAGATCCAAGACAATCCCTATTATATTGAGCTTACTCAAAAGGTAGCCTTGGCTAGGGATAGTATCAGAAAGCATCAGCAGATTAAGACCAGAGGGGCCATAATCAGGGCTCGGGCGTATTGGATGCAATTCGGGGATAAAGGATCCAAGTTTTTCTTCAATATGCTGAAGCAAAAATAGTGTAGAGAACAAATTGATAGGATTTGGGTAGAAAACAGAGAAGTAAAGGACTTGGATGATATCAAGGAGGCATTCTTCCAATTCTATAAAGGTCTCTTCATGTCTGAAGACTACTAATTCCTGGGAGGCAAGAGAAAGGTGCAGAAGTATTATTCCTTCCAAGATTTGAGAGGAAGATGCGCAGGCATTAAGGGGACCCATCAATCTACAAGAACTAAAAGGTGCCATCAAAAGCCTAAATAATGACAAATCTCTGGGCCCGGATGGGCTGACGGTAGAGTTCTACAAAGCCAATGAGGATTGGGTGAGTCATGACCTGCATGAGGTTTATACCGAGGCCTTTAACACTGGCTCTTTAGGGGAACGAATTAACAGTGGGATTATCAAACTACTTCCTAAGGATGGAGACAAGTCCCTTATAAAAAACTCGAGACCGATAACACTCCTTAATGTATCTTACAAAATATTGGCCAAGACACTAGCGATAAGATTGGAGAATATTCTTCCTAAATTCATTTGTTCCACACAAACAGGTTTTATCAAAGGAAGATATATACTAGAAAATCTAATTACCAGTTGGGAGGCCATGGAATGGGTGAGGACTTCAGGACAGAACACAACCATGTTTCTCCTAGATTTCGAGAAAGCATACGACAGGGTAGAATGGGGGTTTATTCTGATTATGTTAGAAGCTTTTGGTTTTCTAGTAGAATTTTGTAAATAGATTATGGTTTTTCTCAAAGATGCTTCAGCTTAGGTGGAAGTTAACGGATCCCTGTCACAAAACATTACTCTAGGCAGATCTATTAGATAGGGTTTCCCCTTAGCCGCTGCTCTCTTCGTTATTGCAGTTGATGCCCTGTTTTACATACTTAGAGACTCTACTATCTCTCCTAAAGTTCAGGGGGTCCAACTTCCAAATGGGGAGGAGTTGATCAATGCATATTTTTCTGATGACATGACACTCTTTCTAGAAATCAGTAAACAAAATATGGAGGCCCTAGAAGGAAAAATCAAATTCCTAGGAGAGATATCAGGGGCTAAAATTTCACAAAGCAAATCTACCATGCTTGGGTGGGAGGAGCAGCCTTCGGATTGGTTACAACAGTTTGGGATCCAATGGGGAGGACCCAACAAGATAGTTAGGTACCTAGGAATTTCATTTGCCATATCCCCCATCTCTCAAAGAGATGTGGCAATGGGTTAGAAGCAAGATGGACAAAAAGCTTAACAAGTGGGATAATAGATATCTCTCACTCGCCGAGAGAATGCAGGTGTGTCAAAAAGTTCTATCCTCTTACAACATCTATTACTCATCAATATGAATGTTCTCTAATTAACAGATCCTAGAAATACAGAAAACCATCAGGAATTTCCTGTGGTCTGATGGAAAAGGTAAAAAGAAGTTGCATTTTGTGAAATGGGATTGGTGTCTTAAGGACAAGAGTCTGAGAGGGCTAGGACTTAAGGATTTGAGAATCCAAGGAATTGCTCTTGCATCAAAATGGATTTTCCAGGCTCTAGATGGGAATGAACCTTGGAAGGTTCTGGTTAGGAATAACATTTTGAAGGTTGTATCGAAGAAGGCCAAAACTTGGAAATCCCTACCTTTCTGTGACCTTGTGGCTGGGGATTTCGAGGTCTTAGTACAAGGGTCCAATGTCTTCAAGTCTATCTAGAAGGCTTGGATTAGTGTTAAGCCCTTCATCAACAATAATAGAGTCAACAACAATGAGTTTATCCATGAAGGTAGATTCATTTGGTGGAACCTCTTGCACTCCTCCAAACCCTTGACTCTTACTCAGGGGTGCTCTGCCAAAGCATGGGCGGCAAAAGGCATCTGCTGCTTTAAAGATATTATTAAGGATGGTAGGCTGTTGGATTGGGATACCCTTAGAGCTAGATTTAACCTTCAAAGCTCCCATAAATGAACCTATAATATATTAGAAAAAGCTTGCGAGAAACGTTACTTGCCCAAAAAATGCAAGAATGATATAGATTGTTGCAAGGAACTTTGGTGGAATAATACCATCTCGGTTTTTAATATTAAAGCTAGTATTATTTATAAGAACCTAACATATGATGAAGCAATAATTTACCAGATTAATAATCTGTGGTTTGCAGACTTTTCAGTTAAACAATGGCAGAAGGTTTTTAATAGGCTTTGGAGTAGCCCTGTCGCTCCTAAAGAAAAGTGTTTTAAATGGCTTTTGATTATAAACAGGTTGCCAATCAGAAAAGATCATAAAAACAGTGATATTTGTAATATTTGCAGGGTTCTTGAATCAGTTAGACATATTTTTTTTGAATGTAGCATTGCTAAAGAAATTTGGTTATTGTTTGGTATTGCTATTCCTGCTCAATTTACTGTTCTTGATGTTATAATTGGATATATTAAGGGTGTGAAAAAGGACACTAACCTTTTCTGGTATGTTCTTACTTATGAGATTTTATGGTACATTTGGAAAACAAGAAATGAAGATAAGTTTTAGGGCTTAGGTGGGGCCCTTATTGAGTCTTTTCGTGGACTCACCCTTCATCGAATTCTCTTGTAGGTATTAGTGACGATGAATGTAGAAAAGAACAAATTCTTCACGTTCATAAAAGATGGAAACACAAGGATTTTCCTTCACGAGCTGGAAAACAGATACAAATGGAGGAAGACAATCAGAGGAAAGAAAGATGTGGACCTGGCTCTAGAGACCCTGGGAGCAGAGGTTGCCAGAGCGCGAGACCCTGTTAAAGATCAGATACAGATGCTCATAGAACTTCTTGATGGAAAACAAGTCGTCTAGATGGAGGGCCCCAGGGGATGGACTACATGGATAGATGCACCGTAGGAACAAATTCTTCAAGGATAATTGACTAGCAGCCTTGATGATACTAGTTTTTGTTTTGCCTTGTAATTAATAGTATAGTCTATAGATCTACAAGAAGATACTCCCCCATGTATAATCACAGTAACTAATCTGTATGTTGTTTTTGTAAATTTGGACCGGGGGTCCAGTTAGACACTCCGAGTAATCTTTTTGTAACAGTGTTATTCTCATATATGCAATATAAAAAAAATAATCATGGGGTGTGATCTAACACATTAATACAAAATTAATTACATAGCGTAATCTAGAAGCAACATAGATCATCATCATTGATATTGAGATTTTTTAATATTCTATATTACTATCTCCTTCATCTACCTCAACACGTAAGTTCTTTGGATGCTCTTCCACACACTCTCTTAGCCTTGTAATTATTTATTTAATATGTTGCATTATCCTCATCTATTCATTCCACCTATTTTTAGATGCCTTATTCCCTTTCACGGGCTGACCTCTTCCTTTTTCAAATTTATCTCATACCTCTTCTTGTGGTGATAGTAGCACTTCATCCTTTGTAATATAGTATTCACTTGTTTATTGGGATCATAGAATGAGAAGGTTTTGTAAAATTCCTCTTGTACCATATGTTTATGGTGAAAGTGGATAATAACAATATTGAAAGGCTAAATGAATTCAACCACAAAACCGTAGCCTAACAACAACAAAGATCCACCATAACGTATGAAGATTACCTAAGACAATGCAAATCAAATGAAATCATAAAGATTATACCATCACATGTCCAATAGGGCTTGGATCTCCATTGATCTTGCTTGATATATTTGCTCTCAGATTTTATGTGTGCACAAGAGCTCAACAAAGAACGGAAATGTGGTTGCAAGTAGGCTTGATCGCATATGAAAGTTCGAATGCTAGAGTAGTCGGGGGTTGATAATGAAGGAGGCATCCCCTTATATAGAAGACACAATAAGAAATGGAGGGATAAGATTGAGAGGTGTAAAAGATAAATGGTCGGCTAGGATTAGAGGGTAGGTAAAAGAAATAAGAAAATAATGAGAGGGTAGATAGTGTAGGAATTAAGAGATGAATAACATGTGTCATGGGTAGAAAAGGGTTAATGAATTAATTAAATAAATAAAGATTTATTTAATTAATAGAGGAAGTGGGATCAATTAAATAAATAAAAGTATTTATTTAATTTAGAAAAGGATAATTTAAATAAATAAAAGTATTTATTTAAATGAGAAATAAGGCTAGAAGAGGATAAATTAATTAATTAAATAAATGAAGATTTATTTAATTAATAGAAGAATTAGGCTTAAATAATTAAATAAATAGAAATATTTATTTAATTAGACAGGACAATTTTAGGTGTCTACATTTTGCCCCTCTTTGAGACAATGCAACTTGTCATGTTGTTTCAAAGAAGACAATATGAACTGATACAAAGTTGCCCCAAGATGGGAATGATATTCCCCCTTGAGAGATTGGATGAAAATGTTTGAAAAGATCGCAGACAATCTCTCGATAAGAAAGAAAGGCTAGAATGGATTGATCAGATAGAGTGACAAAGTCACGAGATAAAGAAGACTGACTCGAGAAACGAGGGCTAGGGTAGTCTATAAGATAGACTATGAGGGAAAACATCCTCATTGTCATCCACACATCCAAGAGATCAGAGTGCAGAGAGAGAAGAGAGTAGTCAACATCGATGGAATTGGTGCATAGATTCGATCGCTTTCATCGATATCAGAGGCCAACAGATGTAGGAGAGCCGGTAAGTACCGCAAAACCTCCTTGTACCTTGCCGCATTAATTGTTGTCATAAATGCATGCTAGGTAGGGCAATAAATGCGCTTTAGGTATGTCTAGAAAAAAATGTCAAGTGGGGGGGGGGAATGTTAAGGTGCATCTGTGTCGGTGCCAGGTGCGTCTGGGTAGGGCAGGCACATTTGTGTCATGAATGCGCATTTATGTCTTCAAGGTCAAATCGACAATTCTGTGATAAACATACGACGTCGATTGGATAAGCTGCTGAGAGGATACACTCAAGCAGGTCCTCTAGGGAAGACTAGGATAACAGATAGGGCTAGGATTGATAATTCTGTGATAGAACATACGTTGCCAATCAGGAAACTACTCAAGAGGATACACTCAAGCAGAGGCCCCAGGATAGGATAAAGTGAGGCACTTTGTGATGAACAGGGAGTACTATTAAAATTGACAATTCTATGATAGAACGTATGTTGCCAATTGGATTAGGTTGAAATTGACAACTCTGTGATATAACATACATTGTCAATTGGATAAGCTACTCAAGAGGATACATTCAAGTAGGTGCCCTAAAAGATAGGATCAAAGTAGCACTTTGTGATGAACATGGAGTACTACTAGGACAAAAAGCAACACTATGTGATGAACAGGGAATGCCACTAGGATAGGAAGTAGCACTTTGTGATGAACAGGGACTCGAGAGTACCACTAGGATAAGAAGCAACACTTTGTGATGATCAGGGAATGCCACTAGGATTGACACAGTTGATTTTCTTTACTGCAGGAGGACCTACCTATGTTGGAGTCATGAGAGAGATTCTCGTCGACTCAGAGTTTGCAAGCAGAGCTGACACCCGAGGATAGAGCACCAGTTCAGGTTATGGGCTTGCAATATATTCTGTATGTGCCTGAGTTTCGAGCGAACATGGGATTGTTGACTGCTTTATCTGAGAGATGGCACTCAGAGACTTGCACGTTTCATTTGCCGATGGGTGAGATGACAGTCACCTTGGAGGATGTATATAGGATACTGCGAATATCGATCGATGGAGAGATAGTTCCTTACGATCGAGAGAGAGACAAGGATGCACCGAGATGAGTGTTTCAGGATCTAGGACTGGAGATGAGGGCTAGACATGTGGCGTGGGACACCATGACATAGATATGATTGGCGCTATCAACGGTGCTGGTAGGATTAATTAGTGGGTTCCTCTGCCTAGATAGGGCGACACGAGGGTTGGTTGTGGGATGGGGGAGGAGAGGAGGATGAGCTACTATCCTTGAGGGAGATCTGCCAGGGACAGGCAGATGAGCTCCAGGATCTAGAGAGAGATGCCACTAGGCTTAGGAGATAGTTGAGGGAAACTGAGCAAGAGAGAGATCAGGCTATTCAATGCTATATAGAGGCTAAGACAACACTAAGGGAAAGGAGGCAGGAAGTAGAGGACACAGGGGTCAGATACACCTATGTTCTGTGTTAAAGGGAGGAGATAGCCTACTGGAAAGACCTGTACTATGGAGCGGTGCCACCAAATCAGCAGGCTAGGAGCTTCTAGAGACCATCGCGGACGACGATGACTACTGGAGGAAGAGACAGAAGATAGGCATCTAGTGGTGGGGTCATG
This sequence comes from Cryptomeria japonica, assembly GCF_030272615.1. NCBI lineage: Eukaryota > Viridiplantae > Streptophyta > Pinopsida > Cupressales > Cupressaceae > Cryptomeria > Cryptomeria japonica. The sequence goes on along the minus strand of NC_081408.1, from coordinate 628,562,226 downwards.
GGTCCTCCACCACCACCTGATAGAGGGGGCAAGAGAGATGATCCTTGGGTAGGGACTTCCAAGGCACAGACTTTGTCAAGGCTAGTCAGCTCCCACTATGTATCAGTTTTGTACCATTTTGTATGATGATGTAGACACCTTCGGGTGATTGTAGCCATACGTATTTTGACATCATTGTATCATGACACTTTTGATTATATATAAATATGAGATGATTCATCCTTGTGGTAGCTATATGCATGTTTCTATATGATGCTTATGATATGGATGCAAATATGTACATGATGAAATGCAATATTTTTGTTCTTTTATGTTTTTAATATTCTATGCAAATGAAAATGTGAATGTATGAAATGCAGATGAATATGATAATGCAAATTACTATTTACATGATGAGAATGTAAAATGTGCTAATATGGGTTGTGTGCAGGATGTGATGTAATTGTGATGTCTATATGTATGTATGAAATGCTAATATGTGGTAATGCAAGTGGAACTACATGAAATGAAAATGTTTTTGGTGTGTCATTATACTCAATCGTGTGATAGCAAGCTACATGGACTCAGGAAGGACGATTGAAGTCAATCAAGAAAGGGGATGAAAGATAGAAGACATGAAAGTGAAAGAGCTTCTTGTGCATTATCATCATTGAGCTTTATTATGGCAAATAGGTTATGACAATCTAGATATATGTTCAACCCAGAAAGTCATTGTACCCGTTTGCATGGAGATCAGATAGTTGCAAACAAAGAATGCCCCAGTTCATGCTAGACTCATAGTGTCCTCATATCCTTGGACAAGTCATAACATTACTAAGAGACAATCCACAGACAACAAAGAAAAATAGGTGACGATACCCCATCCTTGCCCTTCTAGTCAAAGACATCCTGGAGATAGAATCTCTAGTCAGAGACATCCTGGAAAAGCTAAAAGACATGTCACCAAAAGATAAAATCAAAAGAAAACCAAGACTCGACACTAACATCCACTGTAGTCCTCAAGTTGAGTGTCTCTTGTCACTTGTATAAGTCTATTTGATTGTGGTCACAATGTTTACTTTCACAAAAGGATAGATAGAACTGAACCATAATGTTGTATGAGTGTGTTGAAAGATTTGATTTGTTGAAGCCCATTGTTGCCTTGTCTCATCTGAAACTAACTGAATCCATGAAATTGATACTTTATTACAGAGAAGATGAAACTTTATTGCGAATTGGTGATGCAAGTGTTTCTTTATTGTGGATTGTGCACAAATAGACTGGAGAAAATTGGAAGAAACTGTACTCGTCAAAACGTGTGATGCTCGTAGTTCCACACCCATCACTAGACGTAGGATTTGCCTTAGCCACAAATAGGAGCTGATTTATCATGGATGGAAAGGGTGAAAAGGAAATTTTATTATGAATGGATAACCAATCTTAGGTAGATCAATAGCAAGTCATGATGGGAATGGATAAGTTTATTATGGATGGATAGGTTGTGAGTGTGTGCAAAGTGAAAGGATGAAAGTGAATCCTGAAGGAGGGAGGAGTAATGTCTCTATGCATGGCGCCGGTGACCCAGTTTTCACCATGGTACTTGCCCAGGGTGCCACCAAAGTGGTTTTCACCGTTGGACGAATTTATTTCTCTTTACTTTTTTTATTTTTCAATTTTTTTGTGTCACAAGGCGGCTGTTTGCCAGGTTTTCACCAAGTAACGATTTTTTATGTTTCTAATTTTTTTTTTGTATTTTTGTATTTTGTATTTTGTATATATATATATATATATATTTTTTTTTGTATTTTTGAATTAGGATATTCTAAAGAGCTATGTGTAAAATCTATGAAGGTGCATGTTGTTGATAGGATCCTCCAAAGGTTCACCATCTAGAGTTGAAAGCTGATATGCATCGGATCCATAGACTGTCGTGATGATGTAAGGACTAAGCCAATTTGGTTCGAACTTTCCCTTCTTCTCTTTGTCTTGCTGATTTTTAGGATTCTCCTTGAGAACTAAGTCACCCACCTCAAGTGTATGAGGCTTAACCTTATGATTGTATCTGTGTCATTCCTTGACTGGATAATGTGTATCTCGAGTGACTATCTTCCTTGATGAAGGAATTGAGATAGACTTATTAATGTGTGAACTACGTAGGCCCGTATGCGTGTCACCTAAAGAAGTTTGGGCATCCCTGATAACAAAGTCCTTCAAGGAAGCTTCATTAAAGGTCCATGATGTATCGCCAGAAGGGAATGGATGTATGGAGCAAGTGGATGAGTTATGGAGGCTTATGATTGCGAAAAGAAGTGAAAGTATCATGACATGATGAAGACTTCGGATCAACAAGTATGCTTTTTGACTTAAAATTGTAGAACTTTTGCCCCCAATTATTTTGATATTAAGGGAGATCAACTCTTGTTCTTTTTTATTCATAGGATTTTTATCCTTGATCTTGATTTTTTCAAAGTCCAATAGCTTTTGATTTTGATTTGGACTAAAGGACTTTTCTTTATTTTTGACTTTTAGATTTTTCTTTTCAAAGCTTGATTTTTCATCCCCAATGAGTAAGGGCTTTTGTAATTCTTGTTGATCCAAATTTGGAAGTGGAGTGAAAATGGAATGAGTGGATGAAATAGTAAGGCTATGTGAGTTCTCAAGAGGGTTGGCGATACGCTCAATAGATTCTTTGCTGGAACCACTCTTAGGACTATTGATATCAAGATCTGCTTGCACTACTAGAGGAGATTCACATTCAGACTTAGTAGCCACAACACTAGGTGGTTCATACCCAGTTCCTTGGTATTGCAAATTGTTTGTAGACTGTTCTTGTCGACTGAATACCTTAGGAGATAGTGGGAGTTGATCAACATGAAAGATATACTCACCACATCCTAGGTCTTTAACCTTGAATTTTTCTTTGAGCTCTGCTTGTTTTGATGTAGAAGCTTTTAAGGATTTTGGATCAACATATGTTGAAGATGGAACAACTTCTCGATTGATTGGTATTATTATTTCTGATATAGGTCACAGATTATTGTAATATATGAATGGATTTGGGTAAGCTTTGATGGTCACTTCAACTCCATTGTGTGGAAACTTTATGTATCGATGATATGTAGATGGTATTGTGCTCATCTCATGAATCCATGGATGTCCCAAGAGTATGTTGTATGTGATATGTAGATCAAGGACTTGACAAACCACATCCTTTGTAACCGGCCCTACTCTGAGAGGTAAGGTGACTATGCCTTTGGATGAATGCTCTTCATCATCATAAGCCTTTATGGTAATTTTGTTTGTAGCATTCACAACTTTACCTGAATATCCCAATTGTATTATTGTGTTCAAAGTACATATATTGAGACCAGCTCCTCCATCTATCAGGACTCATTTTATTTGATGTTTGTGTAGGAAGGATTCAATGTGAAAAGGTACATTATGTGGTTGGCTCACATAGGTATCGTCAACTTCTGTGAATGTAAGGGAGTGTGGAACAGAAAGGTATCCCACCATGGCTTGAAACTGGTCCATGTTCAGATAAGTGGGGACAAAAGTGTCTCTCAAAGTTTTGTCGAGAATGGCTTTATGTGCAAGGGATATGTGTAAGAGCTCGAGGATGGAGATAAGCGCAGGTGTCTTCCCTAACTGTTCTACAAGGTCATACTCAGGTTTGGTTGATGAGGAAGTAGTGTTTTTAGTTGGAGCACCTTGCAAGGTGAATTTACCTCGATGAGTTGTGACATTACATTCAGAGGTAGGTTCGGAAGAAGATCCAATGCCTTTTAGGACAATCTTGGGTCTTTGGGTAGAATTCTCAGGCGTTTTGTCCTTGA